>NC_048303.1:51371118-51475755 GCF_013100865.1 Trachemys scripta elegans | reverse complement strand
TGGGGAGCCGGGGGGGCCCCGAGCCCAGCCGTGCCGCGCCGCAGGGGGCCCCGAGCCGAGCCGCGCCACCGGGGGGGCCCCGAGCCCAGCCGCGCCGCAGGGGGGCCGGGGGGGGGCCCAAGCCGCACCGCGGGGGGGATGGGGGGGCCCGAGCCGCGGGGACCGGGCCGGAGCCGGGCCACGGGGGCCGTGCTGGGGCCTGCGGGAACGGGCCGCGCCTCCCCGGAGCCCTTCTCCCGCCTCCACCCCAGCTTACCTCATGCTGCCGGCCGGCCCGCCCCTGCTGCTTAGTCTCAGACTTCCCGCGAATCTCTGATTCGCGGGAAGCGGGGGAGGGGGCGGGGCGTGCAGGGCTGGGGAGGAGGGGGAAGTGGGAGGGGTGAACAGCTCTAGCGCGGGGCCCTCTAGGCGCGGAGCCCAATTCAGCCGAATCGGCCTAAAGCCGGCCCTGTCTACACCCCCTTTAAGGATCACAAACTTTCAGCATGCTGTTGCATAACTTTTACTTTGAAAAGGACTTTTATTTTGACAAGCTGAAAGACTAAATAGAGAGTATATGCCTTAAAATTCCTAGGAAATATCGGAGAGCTAAATCTGAGACACCTGAGTGGGTGGTTAGGCTCAAAAATCAGAACAAGCTCATTATTAAAATCATTATCAAAATACCATTAATAAGTTGTTATTACTTAGCACTTAGTGCTTTTCATCTTCAGAGCACTTTAGAAATATTATCTAATCAATGAAAACACCTTGGCCTAAATCAAAAGAAGAGGGAGGAGGACTCATAATTGACTGTGAAAGGTTATGGGCTGGGAGGTCCTTTTTTATCCTCATTTTGGCCAGTTCTATTTGGGCTGCATGTATAATTATTAGTCTGAGCCCAGATGGCTGGATCGGTGCTTTTAAAAGTATGAATAAATTAGCAAGTAATGTCAGTAATGGGAAACAAACTGGGGATCCAATTTTTTTATTTTTATTTTTCAGGTTAAGAAACATACTGAAGCTCTATTTTCTTTGATTGTTTAAAACACTGTATTCAGATATAATTGTGCATTAAAGGTGTAGTAGAAATGATGCTATATCCCAATCTGACCTTTTCAGGTCTTCCTTGTAGACCATCTCAGCAGAGATTACTCATTAAAGCAAGCATGTGTGTAGGTAATTACTTGAATCCATGATGAATCTTGTACTTGAGTCAGACATGAACATTTGATGTATGTTTGATTAAGCTTCCAGTTTCCTTTAGAAACAATCTAACCACACAACTTTTATATACTGTGGAGTGGCATAAGCCCGGCAAACCAGTATTTTTGAAACAATGATCTTATCAATCCATAGGAAATGAGTTGGAATACCTATTCCACTGACTGGTCAGGCTTCAGGAGCAAAGGTTTAATAAGTCTTCAACTATAAAGAATTTGAATAAGATGACGATATAGAGAGTAGGATATTTTGAGTAGTTAACCCCTACAATGCTGGCATTTTCCAATCTGCCAGTCGAATTCAAAATGTGGCCTCTCTTTGTACTCAGGTGATTTCAGGAACACAGTTTTTACAAACTGTCACTAGATCTAATGATAGAATTTCAGATCTTGGGCTTGAGGAAATATTAGACGTTTGCAACCACAAAAAACTACCACTGAATCTAGTAGGTGCCAATGTTAATGCTTACTTTTACAGGTATCCATATTTTTAGAACGAGGAGTACTCTTGGCACCTTAGAGACTAATAAATTTATTTGAGCATAAGCTTTTGTGGGGTAAAGCCCACTTCATCAGATGCATGCAGTGAAAAATACAGTAGGAAGATATATACACACAGACTAACACGGCTATCACTCTGAAACATATTTTTAGAGTGTGCCCACACATGTTTCCATCTGCATAGTGTAGGCTCATATGTCTGACTATAATTTTGAGTGGGTATAAAAGGGAGTGAACTAGCTGAAAATTTAGCTTCACTTGTTCTCAACTTGCACCTCAAGTGAGTGTTTGTATGTGTAGATAACTTGTATCATTTCAGTGCTCAAGTGACAATGCAAAAAAATTGCATGTTATTCACTTAGGTAAAGTTGTGCACACAAACAGATTCTGGACTGAAGCCCCTTCAGAGATATGGACCCTAAAGGGTCTACATCCGAGACAGTAGTATCAAAAGGGTTCATACAGAAGTATTTTAAATTTAGCACTTCTGAAAGATTGCAGATTGCTAGACCTGGAGATTGCAGTCTATCCTCAGAACATGTATGGCAAAGGGTTGTCCGGAAGAAATCTCACACTGCACTCCTTGTGCATTTCACATGTTTTGGAAAGGGCTTGCCTCCTGGGGGTGGTAATTCAACCTCCATGGTCATCAGAAATTTAGCAATATTTGGATGGGCCCCCAAGCACATGATGGGGTAGAAGTCCACCACAGACAACTCAGAACTACCTTCTTTCCACACCTTGCCTCTTTTGATACTTTCCCATGCTGCCCACCCAGGACCATACCAGCCTCCAACATCTTTCCACATGTGCAAAATATGCCTTGTGAGGTATCATTTGAAAACTAATAACTCACTGCTCAAGAATATCATGGTGAAGTGTGTGTAGCAATATTATATGTAAAGTTATTAACATAAGATGAAATTATGACAAAATGTAGTCACCAGACAAGTCTGGGGAGGGGGTAAACCCGTTTCTCAAAGACCATGTCAAGCTGGGGCCAGATGTCATCACAGTTGATTGTCAATCTCACTGGTCCAGTGCCCATTCTTTGGCAACGGAGGGGGGCAGGAACAGATTGATTGATTTTTGCACTTTATCAGACAACAACGTGGAACTTCTTTCACCACTAGACTCCATGTCTCCACCTCACAGCTGGAAGGAACTTTATTGAGGGGTAACTTTTGGGAAAATGCATTTCCAAATGTGACTGGACTATAAAAGGGAGGGGCAAAAACACCCCATATATTCTTTTTCTGGCTTGCTTTTTCATCTGAGAAAACAAAGAAACCTGCCTTTGGACTTTGGGAGGAGTTATGACCTGAGAATTTGGTTAGCCCTGTTGCTGGGATCAGAATTTCACCTCGACTCACGTCGTATTTTAAGTTTGTTACTAGAAAGTGTTTTATCTTTTTCTCTTTTAACCATTTCTGACTTTAATACCTTATACTTGTATTCAAAATCTCTTATAGTTAAATAAACAATAATCTCGTTTTATTCTTTAATCAAAACTAATCCAGTGTAATGTTTCAACTGAATCGGTAACTCTGATTAAAGTAGCAAACTATTGTACATTGATCCCTTAGAAGGGCAACAGACCTAAAATATCTGAACTATCCAGGAGAGGGCTAGACAGCACAGAACACACATTTTTGTGGGGGGAAATTCGAGACTGAGTGTGTGTTGGTGTCACTCTGCAAGTGGTAACCATGGCTGGTTGAAGCCAGAGTGTGACTACAGTATGGCTGGCAGGCTGCAGCTCTACACAGACACTCAGGATGTTCCCTGCATGCTGGAGGGCTGTTTGTGAGCAGCCCACATGGAGCTACTGCACCACAGCGCTGTGCGGCACTCAAGATTGCAGGGCAGGTGGTGACCAACCCCTCACTGGTCTGGATTGCACCCCAGAATGTGATACCTCCTGTCATAACTATAAAGGGAAGGGTAACAGCTGTCCTGTGTACAGTTCTATAAAATCCCTCCTGGCCAGAGACTCCAAAATCCTTTTCCCTGTAAAGGGTTAAGAAGCTCAGGTAACCTGGCTGGCTTCTGACCCAAAAGACCAATAAGGGGACAAGATACTTTCAAATCTTGGGGGGGGGGGGGGGGGGGGAGGCTTCTGTTTGTGCTCTTTGTTTGGGAGTGCGTTCGCTCTTGGGACTGAGAGGGACCAGACGTCAATCCAGGTTCTCCACATCTTTCTAAACAAGTCTCTCCTATTTCAAACTTGTAAGTAAATAGCCAGGCAAGGCATCTAGTTTTACTTTGTTTTCTCAACTTGTAAATGTACCTTTTACTAGAGTGTTTATCTTTGTTTGCTGTACTTTGAACCTCAGACTAGAGGGGAGTCCTCTGAGCTCTTTAAGTTTGATTACCCTGTAAAGTTATTTTCCATACTGATTTTACAGAGATGATTTTTACCTTTTTCTTTAATTAAAAACCTTCTTTCTAAGAACCTGATTGATTTTTTTCCTTGTTTTAGATCTAAGGGGGTTGGATCTGTATTCACCAGGAGTTGGTGGGAGAAAGAAGGGGGGATGGTTAATTTCTTCTTGTTTTAAGATCCCAGGGGGGTTTGAACTGTATTCACCAGGATTTGGTGGGAGGAAGGAGGGGGGATGGTTAATTTCTCCTTGTTTTAAGATCCCAGGGGGGTTTGAACTGTATTCACCAGGATTTGGTGGGAGGAAGGAGGGGAATGGTTAATTTCTCCTTGTTTTAAGATCCAAGGGGTTTGGATCTGTATTCACCAGGGAATTGGTGAAAGGTTTCTCAAGGCTTCCCAGGGAAGGGAATCCATTGGGATGGTGGCAGCGGACCAGACCTAAGCTGGTAGTTAAGCTTAGAAGTTTTCATGAAGTCCCCCACATTTTGTACCCTAAAGTTCAAAGTGGGGATACAGCCTTGACACCTCCCCAAAAACCTGTGATGGTGCTGCCCCTTTCCTTTCTCACCCATGTTTGGCCCTTCCCTCTTCTACTTTCCCATTGATTTTTCCCATTTTCTACATTGAGGATTGGCAAAAGAGGTGGTCTTTACCTGCTACTCCCACGATTGTAGCTGTAGCCACATATTTCTGGCTGTTCCTACAGCTACAGTGGAGACAACAGCAGACAGGTGGGTGGGTAGGCTCAAGGAGGATAGTCACTTTTATCTACTTCTTGCCCGCAACAAGAGTCTTGTGAGGAAGATTTGACAGCACTTGCCCTGTCCTGTTTTGCACTTTCATCAGCCAATGAGCTAGGAGGACAAAGGAGCAGCCCTGAATGCCTGGTTACTCTCAGTGTGGCAGCAGCAGCTTATGCAGAACTTCCTGGAGTCTCAAGAGCTGCCGGGACTGTTACAGAGGATTTACATTGAAGATGGTCACTGGCATCTGTGTTGACCCTACCAAGAAGGGTGACAATCAGGATGATTTCTATGAAGCTGACTTTTTCTGATCTGTATATTAAGAAGTGGACTGGGGCCAACAACCAGCCTTCAGCTGGTATATGACTTTAAAAACCAGTCACATAGAGGTGAAAGGCTTCCTATTATCAGCCTCCAAAAAGCAAACCTTTTGGTCTATACTGGGTTGAAATAAGAGGCCTGACTAAAGGATAGCAACCTGTTGATACTCTTTTTGTTTATTGTTTTGTTTTTAATTCCAAAGACGTATATGAAGCGCAGCCTTGATGCTTCAATTGGGTACATTTAGGAGTTAGGGGAAACATTTTCTCTTCCCAGTGGATTCGGGTGATAATTATTCCTCCAGGATCCCAGATGAAGAAATGAGCACTGGTATGGATTAAGAAATAAATAACCACTGACTGATCTGATCTTTCTGATTACGAAAGCATGGGGGGAAAACAGATTAAAGAGAGATGTTGCATGAATGGTTAGTCTGAGTAGGCCACCAGTCTCACAGCAAAAGTAATAACTGGGGGCAGCAGGGAGGGAGCAGGAAAAATGATACCTATCTAATATTCTGCTGTCATGCACAATCAGGTTTGTAGCATAGATGACTGGTGCCTCTCCGTACTGGGAGGAGGGGGGACACACAAGCTAAAGGAAAGGACTTGTGATGGCCCCATGTGTCTCCCCTGCCCAGTGACCCATCCTGTGTCCAGCGCCACAGCGCTGTCCCTGCCCCATGTTACTTGCATGGTGGGGGTGCTCTCGGTGGTCCTCTACCTGTATTTCCCCTCAGCATGTTTGGGTACTGCACTTGGCAGCTCGGTGGGGAGCATCACAGAATCTGAGAGAGCCTGGTTGGGAAGCAGAATTTTCAGCCAGAAGCATCTACAGCCCGCTCCCTGCCCTGCTGCCAGGGAGAGCAGCCAAATGTGCCAGGAGAGAGGTGCCGGGAGAGAAGGATAGTGCCCCTCTCCATCCCCACAGGCCAATATGGGCGGGCACTTGACTCCCCATATCCTCCCACATGTTGCCTGTCTGTAGCATGACATGAATTATGACCATATAGATCATTGTTGCAACTAGGGTCCGATGGTTGCACCAGGTCTTGTACGGAGGAGGTCAAGTGAGGTGTCTATGGAAAGGTTGTAGTTTGCTGGTTATGATTATGCTCTCTGTATGTGTGTATCATTTTTGTATCTGAAGTTATGAATATTGGCTATGTACTTGTATCTCAATGTGTTTAATTCTAAGTAGCCTCAGTGAAGCATTTGGTCAGCTTCTTGAGAAAGGACTATTCTCAGTAAGTGCCCAATCAAGAAACATTTAATTGACCATGGACTTTGGGAGATGCCAATCTACGTCTGAGCTTTTCTGGGAACATTCAAACTAACATGTAAACAATGGCGTCGGCATGCAAAAGTCTGAATCATTCATGGGTATGTGACTTGCCCAGGTGGCTACAAACTCCATCTTGTTGCTGTGATTTTGCACAGGAGAACAAAGGGGTTTCCGCCCACAAGAGAGAGAATATAGAAGGCCCTGGAAACCCCTCCATTTTGTCTTCAGCTGGCTCAAGAGATGGCCTCTCTACCCCAAATAGGTGCCTGAAAGAAACTGGAACGAAGGACAGTAACCACAGGGATGTGAGTGATTGCTGGACCCAGACTAGGAAGGGGTCCAGTCTGTGAAAGATGCTTAGTGGAACATCTCTGGGGGTGATATTTCATCTGTAATCAGTTTCTTAATGTATTAGGCTTAGACTTGCATGTTCTGTTTTATTTTGCTTGATAACTTACTTTGTTTGGTCTGGATTAATTGGAACCACTTAAATCCTACTTTTTATACTTAATAAAATCACTTTTTGCTTATTAATTAACTCAGAGTAAATAATTAACCTGGGGGAGCAAACAGCTGTGCATCTCTCTCTCTATCAGTTATAGAAGGCGGACAATTTATGAGTTTACCCTGTATAAGCTTTATACAGAGAAAAGCGGATTTATTTGGGGTTTGGAGCCCATTGGGAGCTGGGTGCCTTGGTGCTAGAGACAGGAGCACTTCTCAGGCTGTTTTTAGTTAAGTCTGCAGCTTTTGGGGGACATGATTCAGACCTCGGTGTCTGTTTTCAGCAGGCTAGCATGTCTGGCTCAACAAGGCAGGGTTCTGAAGTCCCACACTGTTACACGGGTTCTTTCAACCCATAGCTCTTGGTAACTTTTATTTATAAATCAGGGGAGACACGGCCATCCGACTGATAGATGGCTGGCACAAACAGGACAACACGAGTGCTTTCACTTAAAGCTACACTTTACTTAGTCGCAAGCACTTACAAACATCCGCAACAGATTAGTAAAACACCCCCAACCTTTGATAATTACCAATGCTGAGTGTGGCTCTTCAGTGAAACAGCGGCAGGCTTCCGGTGGCCAAATCTTCCATCTGCCAGAGGGGACCGCAAGATGTATCCAGAGGGAGAGTCCCAAAAGCATCCCCAAATGAGTCCAACTATCTCAAGCTTTTCCCCCTTATTTATACATTAGTAATAGAATGACATGTCCCTTAAAGA
The DNA here is from genome assembly GCF_013100865.1 of Trachemys scripta elegans. Classification (NCBI taxonomy): domain Eukaryota; kingdom Metazoa; phylum Chordata; order Testudines; family Emydidae; genus Trachemys; species Trachemys scripta. The sequence goes on along the minus strand of NC_048303.1, from coordinate 51,468,093 downwards.
AAACTTGTCAAGCAAGCAGTTCCAATGGGCAAGCAAGAGGCTCCTTCTGATTATTGATTAACCAGATGTGGGTTTTTCCAGAGTTTGCAGCCTTGAGACCCCAATAGACATTCCTGGGGTACATCCTGCTCTTTTAAAATGCATGTATCAGCAACTTCAACACAATTATTATCAGGAAGGACGGGGGGTCAAGCTGCCCTTTCTGAGGCACCCCAAAACTCCTCCCCCCCGCCTTGGTCAAGCTGAGACTGCTGAATGGCCAATTTACAGCTTTCTGACTAGGCTGCCTTTAACAATAAGCCATAGTGGTTTCAGGCACTTTATTGGTTTGCCAGAATCTCCCCATACAACGCTGGCAGGGAAAACGGGCTCAGAGGTAGTCTCAGCACATCAGGTAACAGTCCCAAGGGGGTCTCTGTGACTGAACCCATCACACGTAGTATTTGTGATATCTCCCTTTAGACTTTTGTGTAAAACTTGGAGAACAGAGCAATGGGTTTTACTGTTGATATGTTAAGTGGTTGAGTTTTCATTACATGCAGCAAATCCTGCTCCCTCTTCTACAGCTGGGCCCTGTCGTGGAAGTGGTGCAAGTCTGCTGAGCAGGAATGGCAAAATATAGGGAGCCTGCATAGAGGATTGGCTTCCCTTGTATGCTGTGAATCAAGCTTTGCATGGTCTCCCTCCATGTTCCCATAGAGAGGAATTTGGGGGAAGAAGGATAGAGAAAACAAAATTGGACTGGGGACATTTCGCCAGATATACCTCAAAAAGAAGCAAAGGATCGATGGGCGAATTTAGGGTTTTTATTTGCCTTCTGGTTTTGAGCTGTTAGTTTCCATTTTCAAGTTTTTCTCCATGACCACATGGGCTAGAAGCTTACTATTTTAAATTTAATCGTGAGCTTTTCATGTAGTCAAGTGTGTTGGAGTTGGCCATTAAGAAAAACACCAAATATATGAGACTTGCAATAAAATCATAAGAACTGGCAATGCTGCAAGACTAACCAGGAGAGTGAAGAAAAGAAGGAAAAAGCCCATTAATAAGAGTCAAATCACGACTACTGAAGAGCCATAGAAAGTTTCAATAGCAGTGGGACCAGTGAGGTTCTACTTTGTAGGGATCCTAGATATAAAGAGGAAATGCAGCGGAACTCTTACCAGTATGTACATATTGGAACAGTATTCAACGCTGGCTCACTCTTATCTGTATTTTTCTTAAAGAAGTTATGAGTTATCCTTGTGTTCAAAATCAAATCCTTTCTTTTCCTTTCAAAGTCACATAACAGAAACCAGAATCTACTGAGGAGACGCAACCTCCTGATTGGAGGATGACTTTTTGACCTCTGTCGCCATCTCTCTGATATTTCTATTGAAATGTGAGTGCACAGCACATGTGCTGCATGTAGGGGAAGCTTTGTGTGCTGGGGAATGCCCAATAAGTCTGTAACTACAGAATCCCACTGGCCAAATTTCCCCTCCCATGGAAGAGGTCATATGAGTGAAGTGGGCTCCGAAGGAGGAAGTTTATAGTCCTCTGCACCTAATTCTCCGGAAGAACACATGCACAAAATCCATTTGATCTGGCTTTGCTCAAGATTTGGTCCTCAGGAGGATAGAATAGTCAACAATTCTTGAGTGACTGAACTGTTCATTTTGCTTCAGCCTTTTACAGGAAAAATAAAGAAAAATGTAGGGACAATAGGAAGTAATGGAAACTTTGTCAGCATTGCTGATGGTTAAAAAGCAGGTAAAGGAAGATTTGGGGACTAATTATATTATTTGCTCTTTATACAGATCAGCAATTCTGGATGATATGCATCCAGATTCTTAAGTGCATTAGCTAATAAACTGAGTGGGACCCTTACATTTGCTGAATTATATCTGAAAACGATCAGCTTGAAAAAGTAAAACATCTAGTAGGCAGTATATTTTGCTTTGTTATATGTTTTAACCAGTGGTGTAGTTGTTTTTCACTCTCTTTCAATTCCATTCAATAATTGAATTATGGCTCTTCTGAACCTGAGCCAGCCTGGGAAGGAGGCATATTGCCTGTGGAAAAAGTTGCTTGAGATATTACCAGATGTTTCTGAAAGGCATAGTACCTTTTGGAGTAAGCACGTGACAGGGGCCCTGCTTTACATTAGCTGAAGAGTTGTACTTGATGCTCCCTTCAGGTAGCCATTCTGCCTGCAATGATAGTGGGACTGTGGCTTAGGGTATGTCTACACTGCAAAAGAAAAGTGTATTATTAACTTGGGTTATCTAACCCTCATTATCTAACTTGGGTTAAAATAGCAGTGAAAACACAGCAACTCTGCTTTTAACTGTGGTGAAAAGCTCGAGTTCAATCCCAGGCTGCCTATAAGATTGAACTTGTGCTGCTAACCTGAGTTAAAAGCTGAGTTGGGTGTCTTTACTCTTTTAACTTGAGTAAGATAATGGGTTATGAATACTCCTCCCTCACTCCCAGTACGGACATCACCTTAGCCCTGTTCCCGTCCAGATATGCCTCCATCCTAGAATCCCTAGAGTTACTGGCAGCACTAATTGCTCCAACTATCAGCCCTGTGCTCGCTCCCCAGGGAGCATGCAGCCCCTACTTTGGCCCTGTCAGGGACCCATGGTTGAGCTCAGACCCAGCTCATTGCCCTCAGCTCACTCAGCTAGGGAACCTGGCCTCCTGGTTAGCTGAAGACCTCAGCAGGCACATTCTTAAACCCTGCAGCAGCCCTGAGTTCTTGGCAGCTCAATAGCTCTATACCTGTAGCTGTGTTTCCGGTCCCGCTCCCTACTCCTGCTCTTAGCTCTTTCTTCACTCCTGGACTCTGTTCCATGTTCACAGCTTCCACTCCTGGTTTCCTTCCCCTGGTTCCTGCTCCTGGCCCAGCTCCAGCTGGTACTCTGGTTCTGACCCTCCGCTCCCAGTTCCTGGCTGTTTGGCTCTGGCTCACTCCCTAGACTTGGTAACTTGGCTCTTGATTTGGGCTCTGGCCATTAGGCTAGTCACTGCTGCTGCAGCCACTAGACCAGCTCCTGCCCTGACAGTTAGGCAAGACCACTATTGGCCTGGTTCTAACATACCTCTGTGGTTGGAGCAGAGGAAAGAGAGAGAGAGAGATCTCTCTGTATACAATTTCCCAATTCCATCACTTCAGGAAGGATGGTGTAACCTCTCTAACCTGTTCATTATTGTGAATGACATGTAAATAGCTGAACAGTGGAAGTGGCAACATTTACAGACTCTGTATTGTTTACTGGAAACTAATTTTGGAAAGCTAGAACAATGAATGATCAGGAGGACTAGAAATAAACATGCATTGGTGATCATTAAAAGAGAACAATTCTGACAATTATCATCCAGTGAGTATAAATGTTATCCCTAGCTAAATAACAGGCAAAATGTATATTTTTAAACACATATTTGATGTAAGAATGTACTGTCTCCTTAGAAGTAAGACAGGGAAACTAGAACAGGAGATAAGAATATTTGCCGACTGGAAAAGCAGGTGGTGGTTGTGAAATGACTACTTCGGGGCTGCAGCTGTCAAATGTAAAGGGCCAGTCCCTGGAAAACCATGCTGGGGATAGGGGGGCAAAGACCATAAAAAGGTCAACTGTATAGCTGTGAGAATTAGCAAGAACGAAGCAGTTAAGAGGAAGATGCTCCTGGAGAAGGGAGCTGTTCCTGTGTATTGGCTGCAGTCAGTTTATCCCATGTGGTTTTATAATAAAAATATCTAGGTCCTTGTCTAGAGTGGGACCCCCATAAAGGGTGAAAAGCTACTCTACCTTTGTGTATTCACATAAGGGCCAGTAGACAGTGGAGCTGTGCAATTTGGTTACACAAATTTGTGTGGTAGAGAGGAATGCTGAAGGAAGGGGAGTGTGTGGGAGGAGGGGACAGTGGGTTCACCAATATGCAAACCCTTTAATTAAATTACAAGTTTTGGGGATGATTATCTCTTCCCCACCACACTTTCTTTTGTCTGGCAGGCAGCATACAGCATTTTAGGTATCATGGTACTAGTCCATGTATTGTATGTTCTGCAGTTTGTTTTACATTCACTCATGTACACAATATATTAAGCCCAAGAAACATCCGTGCAGTCTCTGGGGGAGGGAGGTGATGTGGAACACTCAGCACGAGTAAGAGCAATGAACCCTATGTAGGAGGCTTCTATGATTTTTGGCATGCTTACATGTTTATCATTGTCTCCATCTTTCACAGTTTTTCATTGTAAAGTTGCATATGGGATCCTATTACTATTGCATAGCCATTATAACAGGGCTTAATCATACAGCAAGCTAAATACTGCTTGTCTTATTCATGCAAAGTTCCATTTAAGTCAATTAGAGATTTACATTAGTAATATTTTTTGTAAATCTATTCTTTCAATCCTGCCTGAAAAGAATTCTGTATTATCATATATATCTAGGGACTACTTATCTGCCTTGGTGTCCGTGAATGACTGATTATCTACTGTACTATAAAGGCAACACTGAAAATTTTGTCAATTTTAAGTAGCTATTAATTAGCAGCATCTATTAGCTTATGCAGTTTATGGAGCCATTTCAACATTATAAAAAACCCTGAAGTTCACAACAAGCCCTCATTCTATTTCCCGGAGCAGAAAATCCGGGAAAGCTTCATCCCTACCCCCAAGCTTCAAAACTGGCTTTTGCTGACTTCTCATTGCATTGCATTAGTTTTGTCATCTGGAAATCAATGGCAGGGAACATGTCAAATGAAAAGAGACATTTCATATTCTGACAAATCCCACAGACTAAGATCACGAAAGGCCGGGGGCCTTTACAATGCTTAGCAATGGGATTTCTGTCAGTCTTCACCCAATAGGTGGGTGCTCTCAGCTTTTTAAAATATATTTTTGTATTTCTTACAAGAAAAAGAATGAAGGAGTAAGTGGAGGTACTGAGAATGGACAAGGTTGATTCAATCTTTAATAAAACTGCAGAAAAGAGTTTGAAACAGTCTCTTGTTTTCTATTATGTACCACAGTGTTGATATCAGAGGGAGTGATCTTGATATTCCTTCTTTATCTAGTTAAATAGGGAGGGGAAAAGGCTCCTGAAACACTGATGCAGCTGCAGGGCCATCTATCCTGTCAGCCTTGATGCCCTCTTCAAAAAGTATCTTTATCATATGCTCGTGGTCAATGGGATCAGTTCTCTGAGACTGGAGAGAATAATGTATTGTATCTGGGCTGGATTTCAAAAGCAATATTGGCTTTCTGTATTATAATGCTAGAGAGATGTCAAAGCTTGTCTGCACCCTTTACAAATCATATTTTCTTCCTCCTCCTCACCTTGCATGAGTTTCCAAAAGCAAATTTCAAGTTCAGTATTTAAATAAAATCAAGCATAAAAACGCCAGCTTCATGCACTGTTCTATCCTTGTGAGAAGAGGTGGGCCTGGTGCATTTTATCTTGCTCCTGCATACAGTAGTACTCGAGTAATTAAACATTCATTCTATCTTCTACCCCTTCTAGACCTCCCCCAAAACATACAAGGTCAGAAGGGAAACCTCAGCAAATAATGCAAACAGCAAAATTAACCTCTAAAACCACAGATAACTTTCCACAGGGTGCTCTGATGTTGCACCTAAAATGTAATGAGCTGTTTTTATTTTGATCACCCTCTAATCATATTTGATGACACTAGTCATTACAATTATTTAATATTTAAACCCTTATGCAATAGCTGCTTAGTCCATATGCTTTATCATGTCAACCGTCAGTCTCTAAATTTAGTACAGTATTATAAGAAAAACAAAGTGCATTATTTGAAGAGTATCTTTCAGAAAAATAAACAAAGACAAGCCAAGTCCCGCTGTGGTAGAAGTGTTGAGGGCATCTCCAAAGGGAGAGAGGTATGACTTAATCCTTCTTCAGCATTTCACTAGACAGTGAATATGTCCTTGCATTTGCAGCTATAGAATCTCCTTAGAGTTGAGCTTGACTGGTATTATTTTGGCCAGGCCCCAGTGTGTAGAACAGTGGTGGGCAACCTGTATGGCTTCCCATAGCTCCTAGTGGCCGCGGTTCGCTGTTCCCGGCCAATGGGGGCTGCTGGCGGCCATGCCTGCGGATGGTCAATGTAAACAAACTGTCTCATGGCCCACCAGCGGATTAACCTGACAGGCCACAGGTTGCCCACCACTGGTGTAGAGGGTTTCCCTGTCTCTCATTACTTGAGGATTGCTACATGTGGCTCTTGCCTCCTGACTGGTTTAGGTGGATTCCCCGTTCAGCTTGCTAGCTACTGAAAATCCATTCCTTAGGCACTTAACTATTCCCATGCCTTATAGAGGATGCAGAGATATTTCCCTGATGTCTAGCTTGGGCCTGAAAATACCTCTAGGTGGCAGGCTGCCTAGGGGTTAAGCATTGCTTAACTACCTTTTAAAAATTTGGGACTTGGGTACTTCTAAAAATCCCACCCAAAACTTTTACACTGGCCTCTTTATCTGACTGCAGAATTTGCATGTGGTTCTGTATTTGCATATACAAAGGATAGTTGAAGCTTATAAATTGGCACTTGTGCCTGCATCTACACATTTTTTCATGTAAAAATGGGTTTTATGAGCACAACAGGTGCATGCACAACCTTTATGGATGTAATTTGGATTAGTAGTTTGGCAAATTTGGTCCTTTAGGATCTATGAAGCTCACATTCATCTCCGCAGCTGCTGGAGTTCTTATGAGCCTCCAAGTACGTTGCCTCGGAAGCTGTGATACATGCAAATAAACTCTCTTTCAACCATAGAAGAATCTCTCTTCTGTTAGGACAGTAAATGCTCCAGTGATATTTCCTTAAGGCAACAGACACAGTGGAGCCTGTGATTCTGCCCATCTGAATTCAGCATTTTTGGCATTATCAAAATCTACCTCTTTCCAAGGGCCATAATCATAGATTATTTTCCAGCATGATTATCCCCAGTTCCACCATGACTTTACATAAGGGGATGCACTGTCTGAAAGAAAGATAGGCTCTTCTCTGGATGACCGGAAACTGTGTGAATGTATGATCATAATAATAAACACAGTTGCTCGTATTACTAAGTTTGGAATTTCCGATATATGCAAACTTTTGGCTTAAAATAAATACACCAGGCTGCATATGCAGAGTGCATGACTTTCATACACTTAAAACTTCCTTATTTTAAAACTGTTTGTCTTAATATATTGAGGTCTCTTGTTCTCTCTGGAGGCTTAGATCATAGCAAGTATGTTTTGGCTTGGATAACTCAAACTGCAGGTTTTTTTGAAAACATCAAATATTATATCTGAAATCTTCTTAACTAGTGAAAAACATTCTATTTCTACACTTGAGTAAATCACCCCAATAGTATTTTATTGCAACCTACACACACACCTGACTTACCTCACTTGGGCTGAAAAAAAAATCAGGATTTAATTCAGTAATTGTTTTTTAAGCGGTAAGTCTCTGAAAATAGGGTATTTCATGAAATTGCCTACTTTGTAATTCCTTTTACGTTCAAACTCATATTATATTACAGTGGGGGAGAAAAATTGAGAGAGGTAAGCAAGGGTGTTTTAGTCAAGGAATGGCCATCATAAGGCAGACTTAATATCATATGCTCTTATTTTATCCACTATACTGAAAAATCATATCTGGGAGATCTGCTTCTACAAGGTGTTGCTTTCAGAAGGGTTGTTCCTATATCTCCCCAAACAATATTGCAAGCGCTGAAACATTACTCTGATGAATGACTGAAAAACTTCACCTATTAATCATCTCTCTCATTTAGATAAAATATTCCACCCCTTCTTACTGCCATGCTTTGAGGTTCACAGGTACCCAAATGTGCAGCAGGAACTACTTCACCTACTACAGTTTTCCACTCTCTCTTAGAGAGAAGATGTTAGCTGATGTAACCTCTCTCCTTTTCTCAAAGGAAATATAATTAAATTGGATCATGCTTTTCTAATGAGATGTTTTTTTACTAGAGATGTGTTGGGATAGAAATCCCTATATACAAGTCTGAATTCTGCCTTTACGAAGTGTTTTATCACTAGACCAATGGTAGACAGAAAGCTTAAATTAATACTAGTGCTCTTGATTAATCACAGTTAACTCATGTGATTAACTTAAAAAATTAATCGTGATTAAAAAAATTAATCATGATAAATCACAGTTTTAATTGTACTCTTAAATAATAGAATACCCATTGAAATATATTAAATATTTTGGATGTTATTCTACATTTTCATATATATTGTATTATGTGTTGTAATTGAAATCAAAGTGTATATTATTTTTGCTTACAAATATTTGCACTGTAAAATGATAAACAAAAGAAATAGTATTTTTCAATTCACCTCATACAAATACTGTAGTGCAATCTTTGTCGTGAAAGTGCAACTTACAAATGTAGATTTTTTTTGTTACATGACTGCACTCAAAAACAAAACAATGTAAAACTTTCAGAGCCTACAAGTCCACTCAGTCCTACTTCTTGTTCAGCCAATCGCTAAGACAAACAAGTTTGTTTACATTTAAGGGAGATAATGTTGCCCTCTTCTTATTTAGAATGTCACCAGAAAAAGAGGATAGGCATTTGCATGGCACTTTTCTGTAGCTGGCATTGCCAGGTATTTACATGCCAGATATGCTAAACATTCCTATGCCCCTACATGCTTCGGCCACCATTCCAGAGGACATGCTTCCATGTTGATGATGCTCATTAAAAAAATAAGCGTTAATTAAATTTCTGACTGAACTCCCTGGGGCAGAATTGTATGCCCCTGCTCTGTTTTACTTACATTCTGCCATATATTTCCTGTTAGGACAGTCTTGGATGATGACCCAGCACATGCTGTTCATTTTAAGAACACTTTCACTGCAGATTTATATCAGGCAGATCATTAAACTCCCAAAAGTTTGAACAGTAGTCCACTGTAATCAAGTACTGCTTTTCCCAGAAGGTAAATAAGTCTGCTATCCTCTTTTCCCATCGTCAGTTGTGCAACTAATGTGGTAAGAGTCTTTTTCTACCGGCTGTTATCACATGACCAAGAGGTGTCACACCCTTCTATCAAGGAGTGTAGTTCAGTATTTGTTCCTAGCCAATAAAAACACAGTCCTCCCAGTCTAAGACAACTGGGAATGCCCAGATGTGAGATGTATTTTTTTGCATGACATCCTTACGTAATGAGGTAAGATCAACAGATCTGTCATCAAAGTATGATTCCATCCTGCTCACTTAACTCATCCTTAATTTGAAAATGTCTGCTTCTACAGGTATTTGGGTTCTGCTCACTTTCCTAGTATCATTTCCCTTGGCAGCCTAGAGTTGGATGTCCTCTTCTGCAGCGTCCTTGATTTTGTCAGCTTCACTGTTGAAACTGGGAGAAAGTGAAGTAAGTTAATTGATAAATGTCCTGATTCCCTTCCCCCAACTCACTGATGATGGACATATATGCCCTGCTCAGGCTATAAGCTAACATCAGTAGTCATCCTGGATAATAGCTGGAGGCACATCAACATATGCTAAAATCTCTTTGAAGTTCTGGGAAGTGGCTTTGCCATGATTGTACTATTACTGGATGGCCATAGGTATACTGATGGAATTGCTCCACTCCAAATACCACAGCCAGAAGCTCTTTTTCTATTTGGGCATACCCCTGGTCAATCTCTGACAGTTCTGTTGGCATAAGCAACCGGCTGCTCCTGAAAAAGAGAGAGTTATACCCAATCATTTCTCCAATGCATCACACTGGAGTGTCAGTGGCTGTCCTGGCTGATAGTACTTCAGGAGAGGGGCATCTTTTTTCATTTTGTTTCATCATGTCAAATGCTTGCTGTTGGGGACCTGCCCAGTCCCCCTTAACATCCTGACTTGTGAGCTGATGTATGTGTTCTGTTACTGAAACAAGCTGTGGTCAGTACTTGAACACAAAATGTATCATTCCTCCCTGTAGCGGAGCAACGACTCACCAGTGCAGCACCTCCTGCTGGTTGTCTCGGGAATTAACTCTCCAGCTCTGGAGCACCCTCTGCTGGCTGATGTCCCACTTGCCGCTGGCCCCCATGTCCCTCCCAGACCCCAGTGCCCCTTTACCTTGGGTGCTGCCCCCTGGCAGTACCCCCACTCTCTGGGTCTCCCCACCCAGGGGAACCCCCCAACCCTCTACCCCCACCTCACCTCAGTGGCTACTGCCAGTCATCATCTAGTCCTTGCTTACTGGGGCAGACTGCAGTCTATACCACTCATCATCGGCAAGGAAGGGGGGTTGGACCTGCTGCCTTTGCCTCCCCTGGGCTGCACCTCTGCAACCCCAGTACCCTTCCCGGCCTTTACCAAGACCTGCAGCCTGGGGGTTTTCCAGCATGGAGCTCCCCAGCTCTTCTGGCCATTCCCCTGCTCCACTCTAGGTACCCTGCTGAGCTCCCAAGCAGCCAGGTCCCTCTCTCTCCACAGCTAGAGGGAGACTGCCTGTGCTCCTGGCCCACAGCCTTTTATAGGGCCAGCTGTGGCCTGATTGGAGCATGGCCCCAACTGTGGCTGCTTCTCCAATTAGCCTTGTCCTTGGCTCACAGCCCCAGCCGTCTCCCAGGGCGGGCTGTAATCTGTTCAGGGCCAGAGCGGGTGACTACCCCGCTACACTCCTCCTTTTTTTTTTGCATTGCAGCTATAAAATTAATATGCTGCACCATGATCAGATCCATGACTTGTATGGCCATATTCCCTAAGAGTAGTTTGTTGTTTGTGTTGGTGGATGGTAAACACTTCATTTAGTACTGTTATTTTTCAGGTTATTTACCATCACATCACATTTTCCTACAGGCTGCATTATTCTATCAATGTACATTATCGGATTGTGAGTGGTCAGTGTAATAAGTGTGTTCAAGTCCAATTCACCCTGAGGAATTGCGTTGCAGGAGACACCGCTAGCCAGGTAAAATCAAACAAGGTGTTTTCCTATTCATATTATTCATGCATGGAAGCTAGTATTATCCCTTGTTGCTTTCCAGTCCTGATAGCCTAAACCTGATATGGTCTCAGACTCAAGCAGAGAGTCATCACTATTGTACAAGTCTCTAGTACAAGTCTGACTAACCTTTCTGAGACCTTGTGCTCTTGTGCACACTGCTGAAAAGGTTGAACTTGTCACATTTCTTACAATGCCATCCTAGTTTAGGGCAGTTCTTTACTCGTTCACGCTGTCCCCCGCAATAAATACATCTCACTATAGGTATGGAACCCAGAACATTTGCTCTCCTTTGCTGTTGTCTCAGTGTGTAAACTTCTTGGGTTGTTTTGCCTTCTTGGGCTTTCATCCTTTCTCTGGAGGCTTCCCTTGTATGCCCCAGCATCTGTCTAATGGGAAATTGACTTTCTGGAGTAGCTGCTCCCAGAGGTGGTGATCCCAAGTACCTCAAACTATCTTGTCCTGAATCAGGGAGTCTGTCAAGGCACCAAATGGCATATAATAGCTAATGTCCATAAGGCAGCAATATAGGGGTCTGTCCTCTCTCCTTTATATTGGTGTCTAGTAAAAATCTTGTGTTACTGAACGGTTTCATTTTGCTTTGGGGAGCAATAGGTCCCCAGGGCTCCTAAGACTACTGTAATACTTCAGACAGTGGTGAGCTTCACACTAGTGCAGATATCGCTGCCTCGTGCCACAATAAGATAAAATAATAGTTTTATTTTTGTTGTTGTTGTTGTTGATCTCTTGTATGGCCAGGTCTATGTACAATTTGAACTCCTCTTTTCCCCACGTCTATTACTGGGCTAGGTTAGTGTCTGCAAAACCTAGGGTTCTTGAGGGCTTTAGACCAAGTTCCATGGCTCATGCTGCCAGCTGCTGCATTTCATAGAACTTACAGCTCTAATGCTGCCATCTTGTTTCACCTATGAAGAATGAAACTACAAGTCCATTAAGTTGAACAGGTGGAACTTTATTAAACCCTGAGAATTGCTCTGTCCATATGGCTGAGTTGCTTGCAGCCTAACTCCTACCCGTTTTCTGGTGTCCCCTCAATTACAGTCCCTCCAGGGACTCTCACCAGTTTCAATGATCATGATACAGAGTTCATGTCCTCCAGGTTAGGTCTATCCATTGTGGACAGATTGTCTAAGATTGCAATGTATTGAGGTCCTGAAGACACCCTAGCTGTTCCTCCTCAACAACCATTCTCTCATCCCGAGCCACAGGAACCCCATGGAGTACCTCCCAATCCTCTTCCTTCATCTCTCTCTGGGATGGTTGTGGAACATCCTCAGTGTTTGCCCTCCCCTTCCTTTCAGTGAATCTGTGCACCAATTCTCTATGGACTACAAAGGGGCAAGCTCTTGCTTTTTTGTATCCGCGCAGATAAGTTGTTCTGTTTCTTAATTATTGTATAAGGAGCCCTCCAAAAATGAGTAAGTTTGGGGATTTTTTTCCAGACTGCTTTTTCCTAACAGCTTGTGCTTGGCATGTTCACTTCTGGCTCACCTGTTCCTCCACTTTTTAAAATGCTGTCCTCCAGCATAGGTTTAAGGAGTCCAAACAAAAAAAAAAAAATCTCATAAGGGGAATAATGGATAGCTAAGTGTCAGTCCTTGTTATATGCTGTTAGAATGGGTTTGGTTCAGTTGAGATATTAATCAATGAGACATCAAATAGGAAAGCTCAGTTGGTTTTTACTAATTCAGATTGTTCTAACTAAAAATAGATCGGCATGATTCAGAAAGTTATTACGAATCTGGTGTCCAGGCGTCTCAGTTGATACTGGACCAAATTGCTTTACAATTCTACAGATTTGATAGATTTCATTCTTTTCTTTCCTTCCGTCCTTCTGTGGTTAGTTGCATACTAGCATTGTCCAATCAATAGCAAATGTCAACTTTGTAGTCAATAGTTTAGACAGCATAGGTTCCATTTTACCCTTAATATCCCCCAAATTTCCAACTTAGCTAAACTGTTATGACCTTTTGTATCAGTAACTTACCATCACCTAATATTACAATGCTTGATTACTTCTTTTGTGGTTTTATCATTTATCTGTATGACATGTCTTAACCAATCATTTCATTTTACCTTTTGTGATAGGGACATTTTCATGATCTGTTGTTCAAATAGCATAGTCAACAACACTAAAAGCAACCCCCCTGCATCTGTAAAAATAGATCATGCCCTGCACACTTTCTCATTTCTTTTAGAACACATCCTACATAAGCTCAAAGACAAATATACCTTTTGGTTCCCTTGACATAACCATGTGGGATGCTGTCAACAATGCAAAGATGATGGAAGGTGTCCTCATATCCCAATCTCATTGGTCTTCAATGACTCTAAGCATGCACCAATGGTCTCTCCACTTCCTCATTACTCACAGGGTGGACAACATTGGTCCTTGGTTATCTGGAGTTGTCAGCAAAACTTGTGTAATATCTGTGATTCAAATTCCTTCCCCTCATCACTGCAGAGCCGTTTAGTGGTCTGAACTGCAGCACTATATGCTTTATCAGTGCAGCCATAATTGTCTCAGTCCTTTTATGCTTTAGTGGCTGTTCCACTGAGGTCATACACCACCAGCAAATGCTTATTTCCAACTGGTGTTTATGATAGCAGGCCTTTCAAGTTGATTTGTGTGAACTCCCACGGCTTACTAGATTGGGGCATTTCCCCTAAAAGAGTTTGGCATCCTTTTGACAAGTAAGAAAGAAAAGTATCCCTTAACAGCTGCAGCCATGCCCAGCCAAAAAATCCATTGGATACCTGGCTCAGTATCTTTTCATACCCCAAATAGCCTGCTGCTTCATTATTATGAAGACGCTCCAGTGCTCCTCTCTTTAAACTTGCTGTCAAGACAATCCTGTTCCCTTCATACACTAGCAAGTTGGATCAATGGATTATTGTTTCTGAACTGCATTGAACTTCCCCAGGCAGGGTCTTCTTCGATAGATCTGTTGGTGCGCGAAACATAACTCAGTGTCTTTATGCTGTTCATGCCAGATGTCCTTACAAGACCAGGTTGAATATATTCTCACTGGCCTCACTCAGTTGAAAGAATCCACAACCATACTTTCCTTTCCAGGTTTATGATGAACAGTGAATATGGATTCACAAACTGTCTGAATATATCTCCACAGGCCACCTTCCAGGTTGTGCTTTGAAAGGAGCCACCACAAGGCACTGTAGTATATGTACACTCGGAATTCTGTACCTCGCAAATATAGACAATAGGCCTTCAGGGTATCAACAATAGGTAGTATGACATTGCAGTCTATATGGTTTTATAAAAATATGCTAATAAGTGAATATAATGTAACTGGAATATGCTTCATGCAAAAGGTCTCTTGTAAGGTATCATTACAAAGATTATAATCTACTGAGTGTGATCATCCTATTTGTATAATTGTACCACTCTTGTATCTGAAACTAGAAATATGAAATATAACCCTGAGGGCCTACTGTAATTATGCAAAGTGTGGGCCATTAATGGTGGCTGGAATCTTGATGACTCCCATTAACCAGGACAATTGTCTGCAAATGGCTGTTTTACCTATAAGTCTTCCTGTATGGTGTGTGCTGGCAAGTGGGCAATGAAGTCTTGCAGTGACGTGTGATCATGTCACCTGAACTGGAATCCATCTTTAACCTGGTGTCTTTCCATTGAGAAGGAGGGGGTGGGAATCCAGAGAGGGACAAAGGGTTCCCGCCTTATGCAAAAGATATATAAAGGGGTGGAACAGAACAAAGGAGAGGAGCCATCATGAAGAATCCCCTAGCTACCACCTGAGCTGGAACAATAGCTGTACCAGGGGAAAGAATTGTGCCCAGGCCTGGAAGGTGTCCAGTCTGAGGAAAAAACTTACTGAAGCATCTCTGAGGGTGAGATTATCTGTATTCAGTTTGATTAGACATAGATTTGCACATTTTATTTTATTTTGCTTGGTGACTTACTTTGTTCTGTCTGTTACTACTTGGAACCACTTAAATCCTACTTTCTGTATTTAATAAAATCACTTTTTACTTATTAATTAACTCAGAGTATGTATTAATACCTGGGGGAGCAAACAGTCGTGCATCTCTCTCTATCAGTGTTATAGAGGGTGAACAATTTATGAGTTTACCATGCATAAGCTTTATACAGGGTAAAACGGATGTATTTGGGTTTAGACCCCATTTGGAGTTGGGCATCTGAGTGTTAAAGACAGGAACACTTCTGTGAGCTGCTTTCAGTGAAGCCTGCAGCTTTGGGGCAACTCATTCAGACCCTGGGTTTTTGCTGGAGCAGACGGGCATGTCTGGCTCAGCAAGACAGGGTGCTGGAGTCCCGAGCTGGCAGGGAAAGCAGGAGCAGAGGTAGTCTTGGCACATCGGGTGGCAGCTCCCAAAGGGGGTTCCGTGATCTAACCCGTCACAGTGGGCTCCCAAGAGGGTTTCTGTGATCTAATCCGTCACAGGTAGATACTCCAATTCTATAATATTTTAAAAACCTTCTGTAGAGTCCACAGAAACCTACAAACAACTCTACCTCTTCCAGGAACGTTCCAGTCCTGTATGGTATTCAGCTTCAGGAATTTGGGTTCCAACCCATCCTCACTGAATGTATCCTTAAAGGTGATGTGATTCCTTGGAAACTGACATTTGTTTCCTGCAAATTAAAGCCTGACTCTTTAAAAAGGTTTAGAATCCTTTCAGCTTCTACCAGATATTCCTGCCATGTTTTGTGGAAATTTAATGAAGTCATCTAAGTAAGTAATGATGTCTTCAGTTCTCAAAACCTGGGTCAGATCGTTCACTATCTTCTGAAACATCCCTGGTTCATTCATGAGTCCAACAGGCATCCTGCAGAATTGAAACAGTTCTTTGGGTTTCACAAAGGTAGTTCTTCTCAATCCTCAGGTGCTATTTTAATTTGATGGTATTCAGAGACCAAATAAAAACGACTACTATTAGGCACCTGACACTTTATCCAGGGTTTCTGCTATGTGGGGATGTAAGCAGTTACCTTGAACTGTCTTTGAATTAAGTCTATTGTAGTCAACACGTATATCCTCAAGTATTCTTTGGTCTTTTTTCGTAGTTATAGCAGGGGAAGCCCAAGTTAATGTAAATTGAGCACTTAGCTTCTTTTTCACTGCCACCTGATACACCTGGGAAATTCAATATGGGGGCTGCCTCACAGGGACACTCTCTGGCTTAAGCACAATCTAGTCTTGTACCTGATCATATCTCCCAAATACTTCGATATTCTTAGAGAACTTACTAGCATGATGTAAGAACAGCTGGTCTAATCACTTCTTTTTGTTGCATTTTATAACAACTTTTCTCAAATCAACCCCTAGCTCTTTTTACTTATTGGGCTGCTTCACAACTCCCGATGTCTGATCCTGTAAGAGGCTTTGAGACACCAGCTACATTGGACATTGTCCCAAGAATGTGATTTTTTTTTTTTTAACTAGCTGCACTTCCTGGTGAGTCGCATTAATTGCTCTTACTCAGGACTTACACTTAGGCCAATCTTGGAACAGATTTCTGCTGCATAGCAATTGTGACTGAGTATTGGTAGCTTCAAACACTCATATAGGTTCACTGCAGCTGTTTTTCCTTAGGAGTATTGCTACATGATGACAACTATATGCCAGGCCACCATAGGGAACAGTTCCTCTCTGTCACCCTGTAGACCTGGTAGAGGCATCTCTGCGGCCTCAAGAGTGTTACTTCAGGTTCTAAGCTTCTTCCTACCTACATCCAGAGATAATTAATACTAAAAAAGGATTGTGGGTGTTGAACCAGCAATGACACCAAACCAGCCAAAATCATTTTTTAGCTAAGTTAGCATCAGGCAGTGGCATCATTTGTTTGTTAAAGAGTATAAAAAGGTAAACTCTTGAAGGGTTCTTTACTATTACCTGCCTGACAAAGTTGGAGCTGACCAGCATGCAGCTAAGCATCCCTGGGTTTAGTCCATTTTTGAGTATTGTGGTCAAATGCTTATATTATGGTAAATTGCTTATTATTTAGGCTTTTCAGGACTGTTTAGAGCAATTGTATTAGTATCATTTGGCCTTTGGATTTAAAAAGGGAATTTATGGTTAAATTAATGTCTAGTTGCATCCTATATTAATCATAAATACTTCAACAGACAGGTTCATAGTATTAATACCTCAGGAGTTTTTGTGTTTCCCTTAGATGAAATCCATTCCCAATGCAACAGCACTAGAAATACTGCTCATTACAACAAATGTCCACTTAGTATAAGGAGACCCCAAGTTTAGCTAAAGCTAGATTTTTCCTGTTTTGTTCAATGGCTTATAATTAATAGTCACCAAAGATGCTCCTCATCTCCCCCTTCAGCACTGAGTGGTCTCCATGGATCAGACTTGTTTCAGATTCTGAGTTCAACAGCCTTGTGGTTTCCAGCCATTGATGTCTCCAGATGCGTAGTAAGGTATCCGGGTAGCTTTTCACATGAGCCAATTAAATACTTACTGATAGTGGCTCTACTGCATCAGATTTCTTAGTGTTGCTTCCATCCACTTGAGGAACTCCATCTCTAAAGGCCTTTGCTTCTGCATCACCTAAATATGTCATTTAGCCTGGGACCCACTTAGGAAACAATCTCTCTCATCTGATTCATGACCCATCTGGGCCTACTCCCGTTTTCTAGCAATCTTCCCTAGCAATCTCTTCTCTAAGAGCTACAAAAGTGTCCCTTTAGAGTGGGGAATTCATAGCTGATACCTTAAAGGAAACGCAATTTCTTCTTCCACATTCTGAACTCTGTGCATAATCTGGTACATATGCTTATCCAGCATGTTATCCTCCTTCACCAGCAGGTCATACAATCATAGACTATCAGGATTAGAAGGGACCTCAGGAGGTCATCTAGTCCAACCCCCTGCTCAAAGCAGGACCAATCCCCAGACAGATTTTTGCCCTAGATCCCTAAATGGCCCCCTCAAGGATTGATCTCACAACCCTGGGTTTAGCAGGCCAATGCTCAAACCATTGAGCTATCCCTCCCCCCTGTTAAGATCCCCTGTTATACTATTTATAACCTGACTTTTCACAAAACAACTTAACAGTAAGAGAAAGAGACGGTACTATCTTTTGGTCTCATCATTACTGCATTCATCATTACAATTCATATTCTCTTGTTCATTAGAAAGTTACATCTGAACAATGTAAACTAAAATAGGTCCAGGCTGCTCTAAACTACACCTTTCCTCCTGGCTATCCTGGTCAGATGGAAATGAAGGGAACTAAATCATGTTGCACTGTCTCTTTCTCTTACATAGGTCATACAACAGAACTAGATGATGGTGTGAGGTTTTTGCCTTCATAATGCCTCATGGTGTTTAGCATAAACCCACTAGATATTAGGACGTAAGTAACACTACCCATTTTGCGTGCATTTCTGCTCTCTCTGTGTGTTTTTGTGCTGAATGGTATGCTATGTAGAACTGATATGTTTTGTTTGCTCATAGATTAAAGCATAATTTATCAGATAAATTTAGACTTCTATTCACAAACTGTCCCCAAGCATTTATGATTGCCTCCAATTTATTTATTATTTAAAATTATAAACTGGAGATTTGCTGTGAACAATCCTTGGTCTGTAGCTTGTCCATAAATAACTTGCAGTTGCCATTTGAACTTGGAAATTTGAAACTGAAGTTGTGTTGGTTGATTCTGATTAAATGCTTAACTTGGATTAAACGTCCAGTGAGAGTTGACTTTGAGACCAGTTAGGCCAATACCGAGCCCTTTAGGCACCATCCTCTTCCCCTCTTCCCCCCTGATGCTGCAATACTGTGGTGTATTTCTGTTCTCTGACTTTGAGAATAATTCTTGGAATCAGGTTTCTAGTGCAAATATTTACATTTATGAGTTCAGAATTCACTCTATGTGCAAATTCTCTAATATCTGGTTAGAATGAACTGTTTCTGTAACTTTTTTCAACCAATAAATATATTTACTAAAATATTTGTGGAAAGCAAACAAAAAAAAGGAATCAATGTATGAGAACACAGGCAAAGTGAATTATTATTTTTTTATTTGATTGAATATTCAGAGAAAAATGTGAGATTTGCTTAACTGGTTTGTTATATATATATATTAATTATTCATACTCTTCCCACTTATTTAGAGCAACTGGTCAGGCATATTCAGTTTAAATTTAAATTTTAATCTATAGGTTCATAGTTTAGGACTAGAAGGACCATTAGATCATGTAGTCTGATCTGTATATCAAAGCCCATTACATTTCAATCAGTTACCACAGTATTGAGCCCAATAACTTGTGTATGACAAAAACATAACTAGTGTTTGGCTAAAGCATATTCCATAAAGTTATCTAGTCTTGATCTGAGTAGTTGCTTATCTACTATATAGTTGCTTGTCTACTATGACCCCTGAATTACAGTCATAGATACATCCCCCATTCTGCAGGTATGGCCGGCATGCCTTGTGTCTGGATGTAAAATTTTGCATTGGTCTGTATTAAAATGAATTTTGTTTGAATGAGCCCAGATTACCACATGACCTAGGTGGCTCTCTGACTTCATCATTATTTACCACTCCACCAATCTGTGTTAGTTGCAAATTTTATCAACAGAGACTTTACATTAGTTTCCAGATTATTGATGAAAATGTTGAAAAAACAGATAAGCTTAGCCATTTATAATGCTATGATAGTTATATTTTAACTAGAAAGGTCTCCACAGCATGAGAAGGTATCCATCATGAGAAGCTTCTGAACTTGCAGTATACAATTCTTCATAGTTTATGGTAGCTCCCCTACTCTGTTCATAATGTTTCAATCCCTGTGACCTTTATGCTATTACACCAGGTGGCATCAGAGTCAAAAAGACTCCTTCTTTGGAGTTTATAAGCTCCAGAAGAGTTGGGCTTTTCTCCTACAAAGTAAATAAATAATATGCACAAGTTAAATATTTGCATTTTATAATGAATGATTAGAGAGATAATGCATCCATTTGCAAAATAATAAATAAATAAATTTGTTAGTCTCTAAGGTGCCACAAGTACTCCTATTCTTCCATTTGCAAAAGAGCAACAAGAAAATAATTGAACAGTTTTCATATCCTCCACAATGTCCTGCATTTTTGTCCTATCTTTGTCTTTGTAGACTGCAAGCTCCTTGGGGGCAGAGTCCATGTGTTACTTGCTATATTGTAACATGCTGAGCACATCATTAGTTCATAATAAATAAGAAATAATAGCCTAGATTATCATCATAGTTCTATTAATTACAATTGAGATATGCTGATTTACACCAGTTAAATAAATTATTCAACCATTGGTTTTTTTTATTCTGTGGGCTATCAAAAGTCAATGTAGTTGTATGTTTGGCATGGAGAATAAACTTTTGTGATTGTTTAAAGACACTTTTCAGCATTCTATGGTTTAAGTTATGGACTCTGTGGCAGAATGCGACAATGTGTGCATTACTGACGTTAATACTGGAATTATGTGGGTTATGTGTGTTGAGCTTCTGGTTTTTTGAAGTGTCAAGCTAGAAAAAGGATCCTTTCTGTGTGAAAGCTGCAAACATCCTTCTTGGAGTAAAAATTAAATTACAGTCTAGCCATAGTCGAAAGCCTGCAAAAGAGCTTATCTCTTCTAGCAGGTGTCACTCTTGACTCTTTTGAAACAAGCTGATGAATATACAGGAACTCAATTATGCAGGAAACAACTCAAAATGAGCATGAAAGAGTGACTACCAGCAAAGATAATTACAGTTCCCTTTTCCTGATTAAGAACAGACCTTATAGGGTTTGATACTAGGTGCTTAATCTAGCCAGTTGTTTTAGAAGCTGCCACATGCAAGTCACTGCAATTTTCTCTCTCTCTCTCTCTCTTTCTCTTTTTGTGTTTTTTTTTTTTGTGTGTGTTTGTTGTCTGCTTAATTTTGGTGATAAACTGCAAGAAAATGCTCCATAGACATTTTAGGAGGATTTGTTACCACCGATTAATAACTGCTGTATTAAATATTCAATTTTAGCTACCTGGTGAGGCTGGGGTCAAAGTACTTTTCTCATTTGACAGACTACAGTGAATTGAATTCAGTTCTTTTTGTGTTGCTCATTTTTATCATTTGAAATAATATTGCTTTGTAATATCACAAAAGACCATTTTGAAGGAGTAGGTCATTAGCTTTGAATTAAAACTAAATTTACAATTGTAATTGAAACCTTGATAAATACTAATAAAAATGGGGTGCTGCAAGAAGGGGAGGGGGACCCATAAACACACATCTCTTGCCTTGATCAATCAGTCATTACTTAGCATTGAATTGTTGCCTTAATTGTTGCTCTAGTGTAGTGTGCTTAGGATTTTAACAATCCCAGAAAAGTCATTAACTTTTACTGCTTCTTTTTTTGAGAAATGCATGTAGTTTTAATTAAACAAATATTTCTTTTTCCAAAGCCTTGTCCAAAGAAGATACAGCTTGCAATGATGATTAGGTTTAATTAGTTTGAGTGATTTCTGCACTGAGCAAGTGTGTAGCCCTTTGAGGATTTCTGCTTTCATTCTTTCCCCCGACTCCCATGCACCTCTCTCTCTCTCTCTCTCTCTCTCTCTCTCACACACACACAGACGCACACACACGACTTAGAAGATCAGTAAAGCATCCTCCCCCCAAAGGAAATATTTTTCCACACATATGTCAGTTTTGTTTAAGGCCAGTATAGTTCAGAGTTCCCTTTTATTTTCCTCCCACGGTGATGAGTCTTAAATCTCTTTCTCCCTCACTCTCTGAAGTGGGACTTTGTGTGAGTATAAGAGAATAGCATTTGGTATTTTGTGATGTTTAAATATTTATGTCATGGATTAGGCTTTGAGAGCTAGAGTTTTGCTTCTTCTTCTTCCTCTTCTTTTGGCCCAAGATGTTATATTTTTTTATTGATCTTTTTTCTTTTTTGCCAGGCCTAACTATTGTTTTGGGACACAGTCATCAAATAAAAAATTTTTGGATTGCAGTTATATGGCAAGTTTTCAAATTATAAAGAGATAGACAGAGAACTTGAAGATAGACTGAAGAGAACAATGCTACATTGGCATGGGGCATAGACTTGATGACTTTGCATGTCTTTTCTGTCTGTAATTTCTAGGATTCTATGAGCTCCAATGCAACACCCCAGGTCTGTAAAGCAGTTCTTTGCTTATCTGAATTTTTTTTTTTTTAAATCTAGACAAATGCAAATTATTGTATTGTGCTAGGTGCCTATTTCCACTGAATTACCAAAGCCTGTTCTAATGTCATGGTGTCTCAGATTTGGCATTATTTAAATTAAAAACATGTTATTGTTAGCCAAATGGGCTCGTTTCCCCCTGGAGCTGCCCAATTACCCCAAGGAGGCACGGGAGTCTAGAAGATGGCTTCAAGTTCTTTATTGATCAGTCAGCTGAGCGGGTGTCCCCCTCGACTCATGCCAGAGGGAGGAACACACCTTACAAGCACAACTGGGCTTCTTTTATACAGAGAGACAAATAACTTAGCGTGTCTAAATTCTGCTAACCTATGCATTGTTTAAATTCAGTTCTAGTAGTAATCAGGATACATCTGTTTAGCTTCCCGTCCTTCACATTCCTTTCCCAGGGTCCGTCCAACCCCCTCTTCTTTTCCATATATCTTCTATACATCCTGTATACGTGCAGCTTCATGCATGGGAAACGACAGTGAGAACTGAGATAAACATGTTTTTCGGTTTTTGGGCCTAACAAGATTCCCCCCTAAAAAGCATTTTGAGAGCCTTATGGCCCCCAATCCTCAGCCTTCACCGGCTGGTATAGGGCCATCATTTGTTGGTGTATAATTTGATTAGCCATTCGTCAGACTAATACAACTACACAGGGAGCTAAGCAAGCTAGGGTTAATAGGGTTGTAATAAAGAGTACAAAGAGAAGAAGGCCTTCTCGGAGCCATCCCAGTTGCGGTAACCAGGACGTGAACCAGTCCATATTCCACCCACCCCATGTTTGGACCGGGACATGGGCTAGCTTCCTCATTTCTTTTGTTAGCTGTTTTACCGCCTTTCCATTATCATCTATTTGTAAACAGCAATTAGATTAGTTTAATTTTGCACAATTTCCCCCTTCTTCTGCCAGCAAATAATCAAGAACTAGATGGTGCTGGTAGAGCACATTCCTCATCTGAGTGGACTGATCAGCCAAAAGATCAAGAGCTGCAGCCGTCTGATTAGTTATTATTTCTAAGATGGCTTGCAGCCTAATTATCCGATTCAAGTTGTAAATGGGTTCCCTTGACCCCGAGATCCACTCATTAGGATTCCATGTAGCTGGACCATAATGTTTTATAATTCTCTCAGGGGGCCACTCCTGAGCCCCCCATGTTTGGGAGCTTCCGGCGGTCAGGGTGGAATCCACGAACCGCCTTTCTCTAATTAAACCTTAATTCCCAATTTATTTCCCTGCATCTGGGGTAATAGAAAGAACAAGGGTCTTATATATCCAACATAACATATCCCAGACCAATTTGGAGGCAATCTTCAGTAGGCATAGGACCCGCAGATCCAATAATGGCCCTTTAGAGCCCAGGTTCCATTAGCAAAGGGGCCATCCCAGGTTTCCTCATTCTCATCGTCCTCTAGATGGTCAAAATATAAAGGATTACCTGGCCCTAAAGGTCCCCCCACCATTCCATCAGCTGAACTGCAATAATCACATCTCCATGCCCCAGCTCCTGCTTTCCAGACACAATCGCAGCCCCATTTTGGCTGATTGGTGCTAGACCAGAATTGTTTAAAACCCCATACTCGAGTTCCATTCTGATTCTGCCATGCCCATTTGAAACCACCGTACCCCGTGGTCCTTGCTAGTGGTATTGTCTACCTGGCAACTCGTGAATAGGGCGTCAAAGAACCCATCCTGTCCTACCGCCCTGCAACCTTTGACCGTAGGGTAGTATTGTTTGGAGCATTTCACCCAACTATTATTGGTGAGCCTCACATGGGTCTGGTTCCATTGCCCCTGATATTTAGAACAGTCATACAGATGACAATAAGGGTCCCAACAATCAAACCCTGGGGATAGAGTCCAATCACACTTGCTTTCTCCCAAGTACACTCCCTCCCGCCTTGTCCGATTAAGGCAGAGAATACCCATTCCAGAAGAATACAGTCGCCAGGGGCTACTATCCTCAGTCCAAACCCCCGTTCCACCGTGGACTATACTCAAATTGCTGAGCCACCATTTGGGCTGTACAGGCTGGGCTACCCAAGGCCATTCATTTAATTCCCCTGGGCCTCCGCATACCCAACAGTTACTGAGGTTAATGGATTTTGCTATTGTCTCCCCCCAGCTGTAAAAACCTATTTTCCCAACCATAATAGTGGTGGAAGCACAGAAACAAAAATATTAACAATAATTTCATTATCTTTTTCTAAACAGTCCCTTTTTAGTCTAAGTCCTTCAGTATTTAGTCCGTCTAAGTACTGATACTCCCAGGTGGAGTCTTCACCTGTGCCACCCCGTCCGGAGCCGGGGCGGGCAGAGGGCCGGTGTCCTCTTCCACTGACTCAGTTTCTAGGTTAGGGTTCAGAAACCGTTTTACCCGCGTATGGTGCGTCCATTTGTCACTCCCAATAACTTTGACTGCAGCTTGGCTGACAAGCAAGACAGTATGCGGGCCGTCCCACCGTGGTGTAAGGGGGTCACGCTTCCACTCCTTGACGAGGACCTGATCACCGATCTGGAACGGGTACATGGGCTGGTCCAAGGGAAGGGCCTGAAAAGGCACCGCGTCGATGCAGCTGTAACAAAACAGATTGCAACCCAGAGACCTGTTTCCATAAGGAGTCCTTCCCCATTTCCCAGTTTACATCCTCCCGGAACCCCGGGATAATGGTGAAAGCTCAAGACCCTTACGTGGGGCCCTTCGAATGCGGGTAAGGGCGAGTGGTAGCGCATCAAGCCACTTTAAACTAGACTCTGTGCATAGTTTAGTGAGGGTATCCTTGAGAGTTCTAATCATTCTTTCCACCTGACCCGAGCTTTGCGGCCTCCAGGGTGTATGCAACTTCCATTGTATACCGAGTGCCTGAGACACCTGTTGCAAGACTTCAATACAGTCATGAGTGGGGCTGGTCTCATAGGAAACCCAAGGGTCAGGCAATAGGGTAGCTAGGTTGAGGGAGCTAACTGTCCTAGAGGTTAAGTTAGGGGCTAGCAAGGACCCTACCTCATATCTGGTATGTCGACTGGGATTTAGATGCTTTTCCCCAGCGCCTGTCCCCAGTATTTGAGGCACCCCGTGGGGGACCAAAACCTCAGTGTCCCCCCCCAGGGTCAACTTTTCAGCCTCCTGTACAAGGAGAGCGGTTGCTGCAACGGCCCATAAGCAGACAGGCCACCCCTTGGCGACAGGGTCCAAGACCTTCGAATAGTATCCAATGGGTCGCCAGGTTGGTCCTGACCTTTGGCACAGGACTCCAGCTGCCACCCCTCCTCTTTCATGAACGTATAGGGTGAATGGCTTCCGGGAATCTGGGAGGGCTAGAGCGGGAGGCTGAACCAAGGTTTCTTTAAGCTCTCGAAATGCTTTTTCCATTTCCCTGGTCCATTTCCAGTGGAGCAGACCTTCTTTAGTCAAAGACTCATATAGTGGTCTGGCTTTTCCCCCATAGTCAGGGATCCAGAGTCGACAGAAGCCAGTCAGTCCCAGAAAAGCCCTTAGTTCTCGGGGGTGCCGGGGTTGAGGGCTGTCAAGTATCTTTCTTTGCCCAAACTGCGACTCCCTTGGCAGAGGTGGTATCCAAGGAAGGTGACCTGCTGCTTAACCAACTGAGCTTTTTCCTTTGATACTTTATACCCCTGTACCCCAAGGGGATTAAGGAGCTCTACAGTTTGCTCCTTGCAGACTGTCTCTGTTTCAGTACTCAAGAGCAGATCATCGCAGTACTGATCTATGTTACATGCAGGATGGTTAGCCAGGAATGGGGCCAGGTCCCTTTTTAGCTGGCTGCCAAAAATCTCTGGTGCACAGGTGAGTCCCTGTGGGACAACAGTCCAAAGATATTGGGCCCTGTAATGGGTGTCCGGATCCTCCCATTCAAAGGCAAACAGTCTCTGCTATTAACTTGTTAATTTGTCTTAGGTCCTGGACCAACCGATAATGCCCATTAGGCTTAGGCACCCCCATTATTGGAGTATTGTACGGGGACGTGTCTTCCTTTAACCACCCGCACTGCAAAAACTTTTGAATCAGGGGTTTTAACCCGATCCGAGTGGTTAGCTTAAGGGGGTATTGTCGAATTCGGACTGGGCTGCTTCCCTCCTTAAGGGAAATATGCACTGGTGTAGCATTCCTGGCTCGGGCCACGCCTCCTTCCTCTGCCCAGACCTTGGGATTTACACCCCCCTCCACTCCCCCGCAGGTGGCTTCCATCACTTCCCTTACATTCCAGGGAGTGATCTCTAGCATTTATGAGAGCCATCTGGTAATTAGAGGCTTGTTGCTTAGGGATTCTGACTTCCATTGTCCCGTTATCGAATGAGATCTCCGCCTGTAATTTAGTGAGGATATCTCGTCCGAGCAGCGCTATGGGGCAGGAGGGACTGCAAACAAACTGATGGGAAATTTGACGGTCCCCTATTTTTACTAGGAGAGGCAAAGTTTTTTTCCAAAGCTGTAGTTTGTCCCTCTATCCCCTGGACTATGGCACGTCCCCGAGCTCTATCTCGGGGAGCCTTATTAAGGGGGAGCAAACTAAGAGTGGCCCCAGTATCAATAAGGGCTTCAATTGGGCGGCCCTCCACTTTAATTTTTACTGTGGGATCCAGGCTGGCAGCTTGTGCTGTCAGGAGGGGCCGCTGGGTTCCCCGACCCCCCTATGGGGAAGACTCCTCCCCTGAACGTCCTGTACTGTTGTAGAGGATGGGAAGGGACAGGGTTTTATCTTTACGTTCCTTTCCCATGGCCTGTCACCGGGGACATTCATTCTTCCAGTGCCCCTCTTTCCTACAGATAGCGCACTGATTTCGACCCAGGCAGGGGCCCCGCCCCTTCCCCGGTGGCCCTGGCCGTCCCTTAACTTTGTCCCCCCTTTCTTCATATAACTTTCCTTTGGGCCATGGCTAAAACGTGGGCCCCTTTCTTCCGAGAACGGGGGATTCTGTTGCTTCCAATTATATAGATCACTAGTGGTAAAGGGAACATATACCATAGTGAGATTACCCTCAGGGGCTACAGTTTCCTGCAGTGGACACAAATAATTCTGTTGCAGGGGCCCTTGGAGTACCGGGCCACCCTTGCTCCTGGTGTGGTTAGACACCGGGGAGCTCAGAGAGATCGGAGGGGGCTCCCGTTTGGAAAAGTCCTGGTCGCTTGGCTCACCCCTTTCAGTTGAGCCATTATCCTCGGAGGAGGGGGTGGGGATTTCAATTGAGGATACCGGAGCCAGGAGGCCGGGATACAAAGGGGGAGGGGGCATAGGATCAGGGGCAGAGGGAATCACAGCCCGCAGACAAGATTTCTTAACAGGGAAACAGAGTTTCCTAACAGGGGCACGGGCCATTAAGGTTTTAATAGTTTGTGATCTACATTTTTGCAACCATGGGGGATGATTGGCCACAAGGTCCTGCCAAATATCTATATAGGGATATTGGTCCCAATGCCCATCCCAGGTCACAATGCTATGTACTGCTTGTACAACCCCTGGTTTGAGCGTCCCTCCCTCGGGCCATTCCACCCCGAATGTCATCCATTCAAGAGTACAGAATTTTACAAGCTTGTCTTTACATAATACAATTCCATAATTAGCCTGGCGTCTAAACGCCTTCCAGTTATCCAGCATACATCCCAGGGGTGTCCAGGAGAAGGTGCTTTGTCCGGACCCCATTATGCTTTACCCAGAGTTTTCCCGAGACAGAGGTATCAAGAGGGGGAAGAGGTATAGATCTAGTTCTAACTCAGATATCCGCTGGGTCACGAGGTTCGGCTGACCCCCCTTGCAATCAAGATATCCTGGTCATCGGGTTTCCCCTTGCAGGAGTCTTGGGGCGGCTGAAGTCAGCTTAAGCCTCAGACCTGTCAGTGGCACTCATTCATCTTTCACACAGATCCTTTAATCAGTTACAATCTCGGTTTCCAACACACCATTAAGAGGAGAAACAAGATTACCCTTCCTATAAACAAGAGTAATCCCTGAGGTTGCTCCAAGTCCCAATAATTGTTAAAAACGGCCCATGGACTTGTGGAGTTAGTTACGTTACTCATTGGCCGTTATTTGCTTACCCTTTAACCAAAAACACAACAACAAGACATTTACAAAGCTACAATAATGTTAACATACCTTCCCGTATACAGGCTGCCTAGGGGATTTCCACTGTCCAACCCACACCTCGGGGGCGTTATTCCTCAAACCCAGGAGGTAAACGCACTTACCGCCCGAAGTGGCCGCGTCCGGCAGTCAGACTTCCCCTCCTTCTGAAGCCGTCTTGCTTCCGTGTCCTTCAGAGTTCTCCTTAGAGAGGACGCAGCCGCCCCGGCCGATTGTGACGATCCGAGGCCCGAGCAAAGCAACAGCTCGAGGTGGCCACTCCTCGGAATCGCCCTCGGCCGTCGGTCAGTGCCCTCTACAGGGAGAGAAATCCCGGCGGAGTCGCCATTTGTTAGCCAAATGGGCTCGTTTCCCCCTGGAGCTGCCCAATTACCCCAAGGAGGCACGGGAGTCTAGAAGATGGCTTCAAGTTCTTTATTGATCAGTCAGCTGAGCGGGTGTCCCCCTCGACTCATGCCAGAGGGAGGAACACACCTTACAAGCACAACTGGGCTTCTTTTATACAGAGAGACAAATAATTTAGCGTGTCTAAATTCTGCTAACCTATGCATTGTTTAAATTCAGTTCTAGTAGTAATCAGGATACATCTGTTTAGCTTCCCGTCCTTCACATTCCTTTCCCAGGGTCCGTCCAACCCCCTCCCCTTTTCCATATATCTTCTATACATCCTGTATACGTGCAGCTTCATGCATGGGAAACGACAGTGAGAACTGAGATAAACATGTTTTTCGGTTTTTGGGCCTAACATTATGATTACACTATTTACTATATACATTTATAAGGTGATCTTTTTACAATCTGGTGCATGCATGTGATGTGGCAGATATGGAAATAAGAGCTTAGAAGAAAAGAGGTAAGGAAAAGAGCTATCCAAAAGGTGACTGGGGGAAATATATATATATTTTTTTTCTTCTCTCCAAAATGTTTTAAATCTTGGAAGAAGTAGTCTTCATGACGCTTTAATTTGCAGCAGGGATGAAACTTTTTGTCTATGAACAGGATTTTCAGATAAATATTCCAGGGAACTGCTTTTACGTTTGGCCTTTCATCATCAAAAGTATGAACTAGATGGATCTGATTTACCTTTCTTTTTATACAAGAACAGACTGGAAAGGACCTCCTTGGTCATTGAGTTCAGTATCCTGATATTTCAGGCAACTCATCTTAAAATCAGTTAGGATTCTTGTCCTGACTTCTATTGGAAGGCTGTTCCAGAATCTCACTGTTCTGATAGTTCTTTTTCAGTGGATCAAAAAACCAATGATAAGGGATCTTATTCCACTTTAACACCTTTCTCAGAAGGGTCTCCTTTTAATCTGAGTGGAAGTTTCGGAAGATGTCAAAGTAACCCTTCTATTTCTGATGACCCTATGTAATCCCTGTTTACAAATTAAAGACTAGGGCTGACTTGGTGGGATAAAAGTGTATTTAATTAAAAAAATGTTTCATTTTAAGTTTTCCATGACAATATTTATTGAAAAATTGTATTTAATTTTAATGGCTGAAAAAATGCCTTTAAACTTTTTCCCCTTCTGGAAAAAGAAGGTAAAAAGTGTGAGAGAGTGATTTTCTCACACTGAAACCAAACTGTTCATGTCATTTCTGTTTTTTAATTGAAAACCAAAAGAATTTCCACCAAAACAAAAACTGTATTTGAACATTTTACTTTTGGTTGAAAAGATTTTTTTTTAAATGACAGAATTTTAAACTAGTTCTGTTAGAGACTCTGAATGCTTTGTGAGGAGCAAAAAGTAAAATATACTTTGTTATAATTACACAATTTGTGCTAATGTAGGTATAGGTAATCCCTGTGACCACACTTTTTTGTTGTTGTTGTTGAAAAGCCCCTAAGATTTGGGTGCATGCATAAGATATTAATTTAGAAATTAATTCCACTGACAAATTAGACCTGTATCCCCAAACTCAGCCTCTCTCACCAGACCCTCCCAACCCCTTTACCCTTCTCCCCCCCCCCCAACGAGAGCTTGGGAAAACAGATGGACTTTGCAGCATGCGTTGATGGTTATGAAGTCTGGGATCCAGCAAATCACAGTGGGAAGGGGAGGTAGTGCGTTGGTGACACCTCAGTAAAAACTCCTTGAGACAAGCCACCTCCTGTTTAAACAAGTTGGCTGTTAAACTGAGTGCTTCAGCTGACTGACTGATATGGTCTTGTATGAGGGAGCAGCAGTCTCTAAGGTAGGCAAGGTTTCAGTCATTTAAGTTATTTAAATTGAAGCCAACACCTTAAATTTAGGCAGGAGCTATTAGGTATCCAAAAAGACGTCCAAGCTGCAAACCTAAAACCCACAGCAGGCATTCTTTTCCCTTTCCTTCAGCCTTCTCACATTATCTTATTCTTATCTGGATGGCCAGCTGTCATCCATGCTCCAATTTCTGTTAAGCACTGGGTAATTCACAATACTGTTTCAGAGGATTGGATGAGATGGAAATATAGAGCTGAATGTCACCTAATCGCTGAAGACACCACAGCTCAGACCTCCACACTAACTTTCCTAATGGACTCTGTACATGCTGAACAGAAGGAGCAAGAGAATGAATCTCTGCCAAACTCCAAATGACTAAAGCTACATCTACACTACAGCACATACATACCATGAGAGGCAGCAGCTGTCTATACCCGTGCTTAGGTCAGTATAATTTACATCACTCAGCAGTGTGGATTATTCATACCCCTGAGTGACGAAAGATACACTGAAGTAACCTGTAGTGTAGACAAGGTCTTAGTCCGGGGGGTAGAAAAGTAATTGCCCAAATTGCCCTTTGAGATATCTCAGACTATAACAGAGACAATCGAGAACAACACTTTCCATGCTGCCTTCGTTTGCAGATGAGTCAACATTACTGCATAGTCAACAGTATTAAAAGAAGGAAAAGAATCAGCACAGACACCTGAACATTAACAAAAGATGTTAAGACTGCAAATATAGATGGAGTTGCCTCTCTACACCCTTCTTGATGTCAGCCCCATAGCTTGAAACTCTGGAGGGTTGGAATCTTGCTGTTGACATCTGACTTCTGGGAAAAAAGCAGAAGTGCTGGAGATCGCCAGATGGACAGGGGCTTCATAGGGAGAGGGAGCTCACGGTCAGTGAGCCAGGAAAAGTGACTGTATGGACCAGGCCTCATTTGCATTTCAGTCATGTGACAATTTGGGGTAATTGGGTTAAAATACAATTAATGTTTGAGCTTAGGCAATAAAATGCCTTTATCCCTGTTGTGAAATGAAAGGATAAAAGAATTGCACCAACTGTGCCTGAGGTGTAGTCACTCTGACTGAGACTGTGATCTGGCACAGTTGGGTAGCAATGCCCATCTAAGGTGTGAGTAAGTAGAGGATGGAAAAGGGGCTCTTGCATTCTGTTGGGAGTGCCTCCCTGGTGGCAAGTACTCTGATAAGGATCCTGTGGGTCCCTCTCCAAGGATTCAGCGCAATGGCACCTTAAAGATGATGGTTGGCTTTGAAGTGGCAGACAGCATAATGATGGCACTGAGGTGCCTGTGGCTGAGGCCATAGAGAGCAGCAGCCTATCTGAGGTACTCTGGTCTAGGTCCCCTATGCAGAAATCACTTCAGCTGGGTCAGGTAATAGAGCTCTTAGAGCAGCCCAGGCAGCACTTCTGTTAAGGGCTGGAGATTTACCTGCCAAAATTCTTGGATTCCTCCAATCCTTGACAACAAACTGAGTTGAGAAGCTGGGGAGGAGGGAAGTAGCTAGAATGTATCAGCCATTGACAACTGCTAGAGGAGAACTGAGGTTGGGACTATCACTAAGACATTGTTCTGTTGTCGTCCCCCCCCCTTTCTCTCATCCTACTAAAGGTCTCTTTGTTTTAAACCACTTTACTGAGTACTTACAAGTGAAGTATTGCCTATCAAGTGCACCCATTTCCCAAGTCTCTAGGTGGGGGCTTGAGCCAGCATTGTTTAAATTTTCAGAAGGCACCCCTGGAAAATTGAACTAGCCCCTTTTTGCTGACAAAAATGGCAGAATCATTACACTGATAACTTTACTCTAAAAAGAAAGATTCAAGGCATGGCAGTAATTGGAGAGATTGTCATTATCAAGAGATGGTTTCTTGAACAAATATATAATACATAAGTGTGGTTTGGTTTTTTTAAAGAGAAGTTAGCATCTTGCCCTCCCACAGGGAGACATTGTCTGTCAACTGCAATAATGGTCCTAGGTCAACAACCATCTTGCTAATCTTGACCAGGCATAAACTGTATCTGTGAGCTTGTCTACACATGAAAATTAATTTGGAATAAAGAGGGGTGGGAGTTCTGAAGATGACATAAGAAGAAGACTAGCCACCAGTGTATTCAGAAAACTGTAGAATCTAGAAAGTTAAAAATATTTCAATAAAAACGAACATTAGCACGTATGAGACAGTCATGCCGATACTATTGTATGGCTTGAAATGTTGGAATATGAGGAAAGCTGCTGAACTAAAGATATTGACTGCAGAAATGAACTGACTGATGGGAATTACTGAGTTTCAAGACTGCAGAAAATAAAAAATGAATTGATAAGAAAATGGCTAGGGCAAAAAACAATGCTGTTACAGACGATCCAAGAAAGATAAGTGTGATGGTTTGGACATATGTCAAGAATGGACCCAGAAAGGATGCCATACATAGCAATACATACTAGAGTGCCAGGAACTAGAAATAGAGGAAGACTGAGGATGTGTTGGATAGACACGGTGAAGAATGACACAAAATACAAATGTTTAAAGAGGAACAAAGTAATGAATCTGAGACAAGACAGAAAGTGATGGAAAGATTTCATTTGGTTCCATTGTTGCTCCAAAATTGATATACAGGAATAAAAAAGAGATCCAAAAAGGTAGGGTATGAAATTAAGCAGATTGAGTATTACTGATTTTCTGTAGGTATGGGCACTCTTACTCTGGAATAAGTGTTTTTACTGAATTATCTTAATGCACCAGATCACCGTCATTCAGAAGAGAGCAATTTTACTCTGGAATAAGAACATCTATGCATGGAATTAATCAAGTATAACTCTGCATAAAACACCAACTACACTGGGTTGGATATATCATTAGGATGCCTGAACATCGAGTCCCCAGAAAAAAATTTCTATGGAGAATTGTCACAAGGACACCGGAATCAAGGACAGCATCAAGAACAGCATACACTTTGGTGCAATAAAACTGGATGATCTCAAGAAGGCTGCGTCAAATAGATCATCATGGTGACACACAATATTCAGAGCTTTCCAAACCTTTGAAGAGGACAGAAATAATCGACTGTTAGCTGCAAGGGAAAAGCATCGTGCCACTGCTATCGCTACCAAAACACTCACCAATGACTTTGTCTGCCTGATCTGTTTATGGGCATGTGCGTCACGCTTTGGAGTGCAGAGTCACTCTAGAATCCACAAAAAGAGAGAGCATGTAAACGTCATCGTCAAACCAACGGACTATGCAAAGGAAGAAGAACTCTGCATATAAAGAAGCAATAACGCACATACCACAGTCTAAACATGTGGCAGCACCTCTGCCTCAGCAAACCACCGGGGTTGAAATGCAAGATAAAAATAAACTGTGTGTGTCCCCACTAGACATAGCTGTGACCTTCCTAACAGAATTTTCTTTTATAGCCTAACACATACAAATCCCCTTACCATCTTTTTTATATCATACATGGACAGTGTTGGAAAATAACAAAAAAATTAAATCAATTTTTCACTGTGCAGATAAGAATTTTATGGGCAGGAGATATCCAGCAAAGTCATGGCATTGGTGAAAAGTGAGATGATAGGTGTTCGCTAAATTTTCCCTTTGTGTGATTGTTTTAAAATGAGTTTCCAAATAATAGTGTTGATTTGTATTTATATTTGGGCCTGGTTCTCTTGCCTTAGGACAAATGAGGGACTTAACATTCTTTTTTGATCAGTAAAATTTCCCCAAAATAAATACTGTGCATGAGTCTATACAAAAAGAAAACTCAATGTAGTGATGTAGCTCACAACAGAGTAAATCAGGAATATACCTTTATAAAAAGTGGGATTAGAATGAGACTCCATTTCTCCTACTTCTAATTCCATTCTTACTATTACAAATATTTTATAACTCACTAATAACTCACCCCTTTTTTAAAAAAAGCTATACTTTCCTGCAAGCAGAAATACCCCGCTGATTTATATTTGAAGAAAGCTTTCTGCATCAGAAAATTTGGCTTTTGATAGCTATGACTCTGAAAAAATGAGTAGGATGCACTGATGTACAATATCTTATATACCTAATGCTATGCTGTCAAATGTGTATTATCAAGTACAACCCTTCGACCATTTACAAGGAGTGGAAATGCTGCAAAGACAAGCTAATGGCAAACAGACTGTGTACAATATTAGTCAGAATATGAATTTGCTGCAGTAATAACAGTATTACTTACTAGCATGTGAACACTATAACTTTCTTCAATAAGCTAGAGAATGAATTATGTTCCTTCCCCCAATCTCCACTAAGTGACAATGTGCGTGAATACTGAAAACTGCTTTGTTGAAAGTAATTCACAATCAAAATTCATTCTCTGTAGTCAGATCTGCCAGGTGAATGTGGATTTGATAGACTATATTTATTATAAGATATATAATTTTTTTTCAGGTCAGCAGTTTTAGCAGTGCCAGTGCAGCTGTCAGGAAAGGCTGCACAATCAAGAAGATTGATTAGCTGTACAAGAGAGTAGCCCATCTTTTGAATTCTCTTCTCTCAACTTCAGCTGATGTGAGCAAGAAAAGCACTTTAATTTCAGGAATAATCTAAATTTAATTGAGAATGGTAAACTTGTTGCAAGGTTCATTTTTCATTCTTACTTACACCTTACCTCCCCCTTATACTTTAGTCCTATTACTTTCATATACTGTGATTTATAAGGAGTTTTGATGTGTCTATCTGACTCTGCTGCCTCATCACTAGTTGTTTAGCAGGAGATGTCAGCATCATCTGATAGGTCCAGATGTAGGGTTGGACTGGAAAGACAACATTTGGACTCATACAAAAAGGGAAGAGAAAAGGACGAGCAATGAGTACTAAGCATCAGTATGGAAAATAAAGCAGAGATTCCTGTTCTTAGTGCCCACTGTCACTGCCATTTGCATTGCCTCACCCTTTTCCTTAATTTCTGAGTACCACTACCATGAAGCATTAGCAGTGACACATTGTGATTTATTGGCTCTTTAATGTACTCAAACACTGTGCTTCTCTGTTTACCCAGGACTTTTGCACATGCTTTTTTGTAACTGACTGACAGAGGGAAGTGATATTGCTCTTTGCTAAAGAAAGATTAGCTAAATCTATGAATCAGATTTTTCCCAAGCTGAAGGGTCAACAGGCAATATCCCCGAGAGGTCGATTTCTACCCGCCGATTCAGGCGGGTAGTGTAGACCTAGCCTAAGTATAACAACAGATGGATACTGACAAACAGGGGGGATACAAGAAAACAATGTCGTTGTTAGACAACGTTAGACCACATGATAGGCAGTGGCTTAGCTGTTACTTTTTTTTTTTGTAGGCATCATGGCAGAAGAAGGTTTAGAAGGAGGATAATTAAGTAGCTTCGCAGATGTTAATGGGGAGCTACTTCAAAGCATGAGGGACAGCCTGGCAGGAACCATGAATTTACTTATTAGAAAATTTTAACAAATGAGTGATGGAGGGTGGCATCAGCAGCCGATTGGAAGTGAGAGACAACCTCTCAGTGCTAAATGAGAGATGATAGTAAGGCTGGAGGGCGGCTCTGAAGGGTCTTGAAAGTGAAGACAAGTAGCTTGTGTTTGATGCAACAAAGAAAGGGGAGTCAGTGGAGTGATAAAAGAGGGGTGACATGGTTGAAGCTATAGGATAGGGAAATGATTTTTGTAGCAGCCTACTGAATGGATGTGAGCTGGACAAGTTTTCATTTGTCAAGATCAGAGAAAAAGATGTTGTAATCAAATGTGATGATGATAGCCTGGATAAGAATTTTTAGGCGTGTAGAAGGATTGGAAAGGCCATATTTTAGAGATCGTAAACTGTAAAATCTGGCAAGATTTAGAGATGGACTTCTCTAGATCCTCCTATGCAGGCTGAGTTGAAGATGATGCCCGAGTTGGAGGCCTGAGTAACAGGCAGGATGATGGCTTTGTTCACACTGATTGAGAAAGGAGACAGGGCGGGTGAAGGCTTCAGGGGAAAATTAAGCTATCTTTTACCTGAGCTGATAGTTAGAGTCCAACACTTCCAACTTTTTGTTTGAAAGGAAAAAGAAAATTCGATAAAGTTTATCCTCTTTTTCTCCCCTTGCCCTGATCCAACTTCTGGAACTCTAAATGACAATCTATATTAGTCAACATGTAATATACAAACTCGTAGGGACTGGATGGCTCCTAGGACAGGTAATGGACTACTGATCCTGTAGAGGTCAATGGCCTGAATACAGTACAAACAAGTAGTAAATTAAACCTATTTTTAGTGACCTATAATAAATGAGTTGATAGAATTAGAAGTTCTTAAGGATCCACATCACAAAAATCACCATCACAATTGGCATCAG
Organism: Trachemys scripta elegans; assembly: GCF_013100865.1. Lineage (NCBI taxonomy): Eukaryota > Metazoa > Chordata > Testudines > Emydidae > Trachemys > Trachemys scripta. The sequence continues at coordinate 51,431,200 of NC_048303.1, read as the reverse complement.
TTGGTACCCTTGTTGACAAGCTGCAGGGAGTGGGGGGACACGCTTGTGGACGGTCAACGTCAGCAAAATGTCTCACGGCCCGCAATCAGATTACCCTGATGGGCCACATGCAGCCCGCAGGCCTCTGGTTGCCCACCACTGCACTATTGGCTAGATTCACAAAGGGACTTAGGCATTATGGCTTTTAGGCACCTAGAAAATGACTGGGATTCACAAAGCCTGGGTTTGGTGCATAAGCACTGCATACAATGAATGGGGAGAAATAAGCACCTAAGAATGTGATTCATAAAAGCCAGCACACTGACTAGCTAAGGCTTGGTCTACACTAAACCCCCAAATCGAACTAAGGTACGCAACTTCAGCTACGTGAATAACGTAGCTGAAGTCGACATACCTTAGTTCGAACTTACCCCCGTCCAGACCCGGCAGGCAGGCTCCCCCGTCGACTCCGCGTACTCCTCGCGGCGAGCAGGATTACCGGAGTCGACGGGGAGCACTTCTGAGTTCGATTTATCGCGTCCAGACTAGACGCGATAAATCGAACCCAGAAGTTCGATTGCCTGCCGCCGAACCAGCGCGGTAAGTATAGACAAGCCCTTAGACAGCTCCCAACTCAATGAGAGTTTCCGAGGAATGTGCTAAGGTCGGTCCCCTTCAGAGTTAGGCCCCTATCTCTGCTTTGGTTCACAGCCAGGAACCATCTCCTGGAGTCAGGAGCTGAACTTGTTTCTTGCAGTTGGCAGCAGCAGATCTCCCTCATAACTTTCAGCCCAGTGGTTAGGGTACTCACCCAGAATGTGGGAGACCCCCAGTTCAAGTTCCCTTCCTTAGTCTCCCACCTCCCAGGTGAGTGTCCTACCACCACGTTCTATAGTCATTCTCAGTCTCTCTCTCTGCTTCAATGACTATTTAATTATTAATCAACAGTGGAACAGTTTCAACTGGTGAGATTGATAGGAGCCCCACATCAGAATATCTCAATAGTTAGGGCACTCCCCTGTGAGAGGACAGACCCCTGTTAAAAGCCCTTCTCTTTATCAGGTAGAGGGGGGACTTGAACCAGGGGTCTCCCATATCCCTGCTGAGACCTCTAACCACTGGGCAAAGAGTTATGAGGGAGATCCGCTGCTGTTAACTGCAAGAAACACCTTCAACTCCTCCATCTTGATTTTGTGTAGAGCTAGGTGGCCTCTGAGCATGCTTACTGGATTGGGCCCCACATGCAAATTGGGCAGAGGAATGCCTATCTTCATGAATTGGACTGTGGCTTATGTGTCTAGACACCTAGAGGAGGAAGCAGTGTTTGTGGTCAAAGGCAGAAACATAGGTGCCTAGGGAACTTTTACAGCAAAAAGTTAGGCACTGAAGGAATGTAGGTCTCTACAGGGTTAGGTGGCAGCTGAGCGGAGATTTTTTTAAATACCAGTGGTGCCTAAAGCTGGGATTGAGGTGCCGAACTCCCACTTTAGGTGCCTAAGTCCTTTGGGAATCTAGTGCTATCCTAGATAAGAATTGTGTTTTTGCTTATATTTTTATCTGAGATTTAATCAAAGTCATTATAGTATTAGTTCTGAGTATTTTCAGGGATTTAAAGAGAGACAAGTTGGGTGAGGTGATATCTTTTATAGCAGTGGTTCTCAAACTAGGGCCAACATTTGTTCAGGGAAAGCCCCTAGCGGTCCAGGCTGGTTTGTTTACCTGTCGTGTCTGCAGGTTCGGCCAATCGCAGCTCCCAGTGGCCACGGTTCACCGCTCCACGCCAATGGGAGCTGCAGGAAGTGGCGCATGCCGAGGGATGTACTGGCCGCCGCTTCCCACAGCCCCCATTGGCCTGGAGCGGTGAACCGCGGCCACTGGGAGCTGTGATTGGCTGAACCTGCAGACGCGGCAGGTAAACAAACCAGCCCGGCCCACCACGGGCTTTCCCTGAACAAGCGGCGGCCCGAGTTTGAGAACCACTGTTTTATAGGACCAACATCTGTTGGTGGAAGACACAAGCTTTTGAGCTACTCAGAGCTCTTCTTCAGCTCTTCAGGGAGTTACTTCAGTTTCAAAGCACACCTTCATGCCCATCCTCCTAATAGCAGCCCTTTCAATTAGATTTTCTAGACAGACCAAACATTGTGAGATTTAAAACCTTTTTATTTCTCTTCTGGTCTCTGAATCTACAAGGTTCACTTTTTTGACATTTTCTCTTGTAAACTGAGGGCTAGAAGCTCATTTAATTTCAGGATTCCCCCTCTCCCCCATGTAATTACAGGACTCCAGGAGCTGGGGCTTTAAGAAAAACAAAGATAAAATAGCAAGCATTGGCAATGCTGTGCTAAACTCCCATTGTCTGGAAACTCTAGGGTAGACAATTCCCTGCTGACATATATGTTTTAGTGCTGTCAACAGAAGCTTAACTCTGGGAAGGGAATTTTTATTTCTTGGCTTTGTTGTTTAAAAAAAAATTCTCTTAAACTCTACTGTAGAATTTATTGGTTGAATTTTGTCAGCATGAAAGCAATTTAACTGCCTGTTCCTAAAAAGCTGATTATTTCAAGGATTCCCTGACAGTAGACATGCACTCATAAGAGAGTCCTTACTGCTAGAGTTGCCTTTTTGCTCTCTCTGCATTTGGCTATTGAGCCCAGTTTCCCCAGTAATGCAGGGAAATCTAGCCAGGACTGAAGGATGAAGTGAAATCATGGTCTGGATGAGTAAATTAGGATCAGAAAATATGATGGATTTGTCCTATCCTTCATGCAACAAAGTGAAGGGAAAGGTACAAAACATATGAGCAGGCCTAGAAGTTTGAACTTGATGCATCTCTCCCCAGAACACTGCAGTTTTGTGTGGGAGCCTGGTGAAGAATTTCATGGCTTGGATTCTTGTGAATGATGGACAGATCCAACTCCAGAGTTCTATAAAAGTGATACAATTATGAGGAGTATCTTTTGGTCAGGGAAGACTTCTTCCCACTTGCCTTGTCCCAGAGAAAGGACATCATATGCCATATTATATGCTTCTCGACTATGCTTGTGTAGTCCTCCTTGCACTTAGGAACTACAGGTTTCAGAGTAGTAGCCGTGTTAGACTGTATCAGCAAAAACAACATGGAATCCTTCTGGCACCTTAGAGACTAACAAATTTATTTGGGCATAAGCTTTTGTGGGCTAAAACCATCTGGCCCTTAGCAGAGGCAGCAGTTTGGATCTGCTTCCAAAGCCCTTTACTGTCTCCGTGAGACTACTTCCATCCTCTTAGTTGGCAGACTTCCTAGCCTCACAAGTTTGTCTGCCCCTGGAATGGGGTCGTGCTTGCCTTCCCTGCCCTAAAGAACCAGTACACCTGCTTTAAAATAATATAAAAGTTTACTCAAATCTTTCCACCCCAGGCTTTGTTGCTCCTACAGTTCCCACCTCAGGGTCGCTCAGTTCACATCCATTCCTACCACTTGTCTCAGTGTCGGAAGAACCTACTTGACACTTTCTCAGCAGAACTGGCACCTGCTCCGAAGATAAAAGGGGAGGGGTGGGGGTTAAGAGGAATGCTGTTAGCTTGCTACAATCAAAATAAAGCCAATAAAATGGAGAAGTTGAAAGTCAGAATTAATTTCCTTTTGAGCTGCTAGGCATTTGAATGCAGTCTGGGACAGCAGAATTTATTTCTATTATCTTAAATGTCTGTTCTTCCATTACTGTATTTTTATATAAATATAAATATATTGTCATTACCAACAGTATTAGCAATCCACTTCTGTCACATCAGTCATCAAATAGATGAAAAATAATTCACTTAGTTGGTCAGTGTAACCTCCTAGAAAACAAATAAGCTGAAAGAACTTTTTCTCATATATATATATTCCCATATCTTAGCAAGGTATTTCCTGTAGGAAGTCAGAAGCTCCAACTGCATGTTTGTTCTTTTGTTGTTTGTTTTCCATTTACTATCTATCTGTTCCAGCAGCCTTCCCTGACCTACAGCTTCTTGTGTGCTAGTGCACACCTGCATGAAATGGACATTTTCTTGACATACTCTTAGCAATGGATATTTTTAGAATTAATTATACCCTCAGAGATCAGCCTTTGGTGTGTTTTGCTGAGAGGAATCCATACACAAGTACTGTTTAGAGCAAATTTGCAAGAAGCAGGTACAAGAAGCTTTAAAATCACTATCATCCTGCCACCCTCCATGAAATATGCTTGCAATGATTCTGTACTTCTGGCAGTGTGATTATTTACCCAGAAGCCTATAGTACCCTGCAGTCCATGATCAATTTGCTGCTGCTGACATAACAAAGACAGGAAAATAAGATACAGTATGTGAGACGGGTACTGATGACTGATGATAGTGAACAGAAAGACGGATCGGTGTTTGGATTTCTAGACTGTTCATCACCTAACCTGTTTCAAGAATGGTGTGTACAGAAGAAGAACAACTATTTTTCCCATTGTTTATTTTATCCATTTATCATTCTAACAAGTTTGTATCTGTAGAATTATCCAAAATTAGCATTATTTCCAAGTTATTATATCCACTTCATGTTAACATTAACTGAAACTGCTGTACTGTATTAAACTGTCATTCATTGAAAATTTGTTATTAGTTTAGGTTCCAAACCTGCAATCCTTATTCATGGGAGCGCAATGTCATTAGTTAGTGGAAGGGCTCATTGCATGAGGGTTGCTGAACATAAACAGATGCTTGATGAAAATATTACCTAACATCAATATGTCACTACATCTTACCATCAGTTTTTAAGCAAAGCTCCCCATTGATCTCAGTAGGGAATTCTGCTTAAAAATTGATACTGCAGTGTGACCCATTAGATGAAATACCTTTGATCCATGACTACTTAGTGTAGGAATAAGTGGATGTGACTTTCAAAATTTAATTCGTCAGCTTATTACTGTGTCTGTTCTAAAAATAAAAAAAAGCTACTATAATAAAACTCCTCCAAGAAGAGGAGGGAGGAAGATCTGCCATACAAACTAGTTGTATGCAGTGTTGTTGTAGTTGTGTCAGTCCCACAAGGTGGGTGAGGTAACACCTTTTATGTTTTTGTCTTTTATCATTTCATCATTTTCATGTGTGTGTCAAGAACACCATATCACCTGTAGGTGAACACTTTTCACAAAGCAATCACTCTTTAGCTGACCCATCAGTCCTCACCTTCAAAGGAAACCTGCACAACACTTTAAAAATATGACCCTCAAAGTTTAGAGTCAGAACTTTGCTAGATGCTAAAAAACATGGTCTTAATAAAAACACGGGATTTATGATTTATTACAACAATCTATAAGTGCCTAACTCCCCTTTTTGTCAGGGATGTTAACAGTCCTTCTGAACCTTAGCTTGTACGGTCCCTTAGAATATGTGCTAACTGCTTAAGCTAAACAATCTGTTCCACCTTGTGTTTAGCTGTGACATTTTAAGGCTATGTCTACACTGCACTTGCATTGGTAAAAGTTTTGTCAGTCGGGGTGTGAAAAAAACATCCCCTGGAGCGACAAAAGTTTTACTGACTAAAAGTGCCAGTGTGGACAGCACTTTGTCGGCAGGAGACACTCTCCTGCCAACAAAGCTACCACCCCTCACTGACAGTGGTTTTATTTTGCAGCAGGAGAACTCTCTCCTGCCGACAAAGAGTGGCTATGCTGCGTAGCTTACAGTGCTGCCGCTGTAGTGGCACAGCTGTGCTTTGGTAAGATGTGCAATGTAAACATAGCCTTACTTTTCCCAGACCTGAAGATAAGCTCTGTGTAGCTCAAAAGCTTGTCTCTCTCACCAATAGAAGTTAGTCCAGTAAAAGATATTACCTTGTCTCTCTAGTTGTTTACTCCAATCAATACTCCCAGTGTTCAGAAAAATTACAGGGGTTCAGTTATTTAGAAATAGTTGTTAACCTATAGTTTATTTCTAACACTACCAGGGACAGTGACCATTGTAAAAAGAGCTTCCCTCTAGATTTTGGACAAAGAATTTTTTCAAGGTCACAGATTGAATTTCTTATCCAAGTGCACTGAGCTTTTGTTTGTCATTCAGCCAAAATGATATGCCATTTATTCCTTCTCTACCTCTTGTATTGATTTTAAATTGTCTCCTTAAACTTTGATAAAAGGGGGAAGACAATAAGTCAAACGTATTCAAAAGATGAGCTAAATCCTTTTAGTTTCTGAAGAACAGGGAGTAATGTGTAAAGAACTGGTATCTCTTAGAAGTCCAGAGTTCATGTAAAAATAAAACCACATTCTGTTAAACTGACAGTCAGCTACATCAGCAATAAAAAAAAAGGAACCAATCCCTAACATGCCCTTTATTTTCTTCATGAGTATCAACAATGTTTTTGGCACCTCAAAGAACAATTGGGGAAAAATCTGGATCCTGCTTTGAAAAGCTGAGTTATATCAGTTTTACTTGGAAGACTCTCAAGTGCTATGGTGAACTGTTGATGGGTCCTATTATTCTAGCACTCTACACACAAGCTTTCTCTAGGAGCAGGAACAGTGGGAGCATGGAGGCTGACTAGCCTTCAACAATGCAGAAAGGAACACAGGCTAGCCACCTACTCACAGAAGACTGCAGAAGGTGGCTAGCTAGCTACAACCAAAGACTGAGGAAGGAATTACCACTACTTGTCCAGAGGACTCCAAAATGCAAGTGTGGGGTAGGGGTGCTAGTTACGGAAAGTGTGGCCTCTGAGGCTATGTGTATGCTGGCTATGTGTATGATTACTTGCCCAGTTACATGCTCTTGCATGTTCCCTATACTCAAGCCAAGTTTCCACATATAATATGATGGACATGGGTATACCTGTGTCCACACTGCCACTGTTGTAACGTGACACTAGTGCTACCATTCCAGGGGCAGGATCCAAGGGTTCTGTGCATCACAAGGAAACACTTTAGGAACTGCTTTGCTGTGTGTTGTTAGTACCGTCCCCTGCCTTCACATGTTTGTCAATGGCGGTTCCTGTTCACATCTTCCTCCTGCCAAACTGTGTGGAAGACATGGAGCTATGGGCTGCTGTTGTTGCTGATGTGGTTCTGCTCCTGCTCCTTATTTTTATTCAGGGGGGAGTCAATCAGTGAAATAGCTCCCATGGCACAGATATGGTGAATGCTGGGATTGCCATGGTATAGTCATGGGTGGCCTTTCACGTCTGGTGTGGTAAAACTAGCACACTGTGGTGGTATCATATCACTTTGAAAATCCGGAATGTCTGGCAATGGTTTCAGAATTTCTGAATGAGGTAACAGACCTCTGTATTTTCCACAGCATGCATCTGATGAAGTGGGTTTTAGCCCACGAAAGCTTATGCCCAAATAAATTTGTTAGTCTCTAAGGTGCCAGAAGGACTCATTGTTTTTGCTGATATAGATTAACATGGCTACCATTCTGTGATGTTATGAGTGTAATATAATATCTCATTGAAAGGTGACAGGGCCAGAAACAGTTAATTCACTAACAGAGTGACCTGACCCATGGACGAACTTTAGAGACTGATTAGGAAGATATGTAAATGAATAGAGTTTTGAAATGCAAGTCTGCATTGTTAGAGATAGAAGGGTAGCTGTTTGCTCAGGTCTTGTGATGTAAGCAAACAAGTCTTGTCTATTGCTATAGCTTTGATTCAAAGATAAAAAAAGGAATATTAACATTTAGGAAGACACTTGAGTGAAATAGTATTATTGTCTAAATGCCTCTGTATCTGAACTGTTTAATGATAAATTATTCTGTGCTAATTGCCGTGATGTTTAGGAGAAGAAAAGTTAAGTCTATTGTTTTCTCAGGCCAAAAGGCTGCAGGAAATGTATAAAAACCCTGGGACTCGATCCTTCATCTCAGATCTGCTTTGGGTTTCAAGAAGGGGAAGCCATAAAGATTGAGATCCTGTAGAAGTCTCGGCCAAGGTTCGGCCCTCAGCGGGAAAGTGGGGTATCCCACCACCTCGCTCTGGTCCGCCGTCAGTCCTGGTCCGGAGGTAGTGTGTGACAGCAAACACACGGTTAGGGGCTCAGGCCCTTAAGCAGGGGCTGAGTCAATGGATTTGTAGCAGCCCAGGCCCGAGGTCAGGGTGGGGCAGCAATCAAATAGTCAGGAACCCAGGCCCTTAAGCAGGGGCTGAGTCAATGAGCAAGAGGTCCCAGCCTCTCTAGGCCAGGGAAAGGGGGAGTCTGCCACCCAAGGAGTGGGTGGCAGGGGGGATGCAGGCCTCCCACTCCACTGCATCGCAACCCGGGGCCCTAGCAGCGGTGGAAACTCGCTGCTGTCAGTGGGGATCCTGGCCGCAACACACTGACAGAGGCTCTGGCAGTGTTGCAGCCAGACTGGGGTCAGCTGCCCCCGGGCTACTTCCACCCTTCCCCTCGTAGGGTACCTGGGCCCGTACTAGTGTCCTCGGTGGTCTCCACCAGCATCGGTTCCTCCGGGTAGGTAGCGAAGGGTAGGTTTGGCTCCTCCTCGGGATAGCTGGAAAGGGGCAGGCCCGGCTCCTCCTTGGGGTAGCTGGAAAAGGGCAGGCTTGGCCAGTCCTCTTTGGGGTAACGGGCGAGGGGTAGGCTCAGCTGGCCTGGTGAGTCCTCAGGCCGGTCGCAGCCTGCTGCTGTCTCCCAAGTGGGAACTCGGCCACAGACATCTGCTCTCTCTGCTGTTTTGTTCTCCACTGAGCTCTGCAGGTGGGCTTTTATACTTCTTGGTCGGCGCCGTGACCTCTGAGGGGCGGGCGCCGGACCCAGTGGCTCCGCCCACGTTGGTGTTAGGGGAGGTTCGGTCCTCAGCAGGGCTGTGGGGTATTCCACCGCCTCACTACAGATCCCCAATCACTGACTGGAGTCACTCTGAATATGGACATGGGACTATAACACTGCTTTACAGCCAAAATGCTTCTGAAATAAATGTAGTCAAACTTTACTAATTCTGGGTCACTGAGAACGAAAATGATGCTTAAAATTGTTGATTGGCTCTAGTTTTCAAGATATGCTTTTGGGTCAGTATACACAACCCTTGACTTGGGAATGGGGGAGGATAAATGAGTTATAAAGGGAAGGGATCTCAATTTAAACCAGAAATGACTAAAATACATCTTTGACTGGATCTATGAATAAATCTATGACTGGGTTTGGACAGTACTTGCTTTTTAGGCAAAACAATGAATGATGCAATCTGAAGCTGGTATTGCGTCATACATGATATGAATTGCATCATGTTATTCCTAGAAGTCATGGATGATGCAATCATAACGAAGTTTACATCACTCTGCTGAACAAATTGCCCTATATCAGCTCTAGAAATCATACAGTGTCATGCTCTCTTATTTGTCAGTGTTTGATTTTGCAAAGGGACACATTTCTGTTTAGCCAAAGTGAGCAGAGATGCCTCGTACTTGTGTGAACAGTGCAGATAACTTCTGCTATGTTTGTGGTGAAGTGACTTTTGCATCACAAAAGCACAGTATAACCACTATGGTTAAGAAAGCCTATCACTTTTATTTTGGCTGCAAAATTGGAGATCAGGACAAGAGGTAGGCCCCACACATATGCTGCAACACTTGTGCAACAAATCTTCGCCAGTGGTTGAACAGGAAAAGGAAATCTATACCTTCTGCAGTGCCAATGATTTGGAGAGAGCCAACAGATCATACCAGCAATTGTTACTTCTGCATGGTGCCTCCAGTTGGGAATGGTGTGTCAAAGAAGAAAAAGTGGACTGTGCATTATCCAAACGTTCCATCAGCTATACGCCCAGTATCCCATGGAGAAGGACTGCCGGTTCCTGATGCACCAGAATCATTCTCACTTGAGTCAGACAAGGAAGAGGAAGAGGATGAAACTTCTGGTCCTGAACCATCAATGTCACAGGACCCACATTTTCTCCCATCCTCCTCCTCTGAACCACACCTCATAACACAAGGTGAACTGAATGACCTTGTCAGGGATTTGGAACTACCCAAGAGTAAGGCAGAGCTGTTGGGCTACAGACTACAGCAGTGGAATCTCCTGGCAGGTGATGTTAGGGTTTCCATGTTCCGTGACCGTCAAAAGGATCTTGTCCCGTTCTTCTTCATGGAAGGTGATCTTATAGCCTGCAACAACATCGATGGTGTGATGGCAGCCCTCAACATCATTCACAATCCAGATGAGTGGAGACTGTTCATTGATTCATCGAAGACGAGTCTTAAAGCTCTTTTACTGCATAATGGCAATGTTTTGCCATCAAATCCAGTTGGTCATGCAGTCCATATGAAGGAAACCTATGACAACATGAAACAACTTTTGAGGTGCATAAACTATGATCAACATCAGTGGCAGCTTTGTGGCGATTTGAAGGTTGTTGCTCTCTTGCTTGGTCTGCAGACTGGATACACAAAGTACTGCTGTTTTCTCTGCGAATGGGATAGTCGTGCAAGAGATTCCCACTACATCAAGAAAGATTGGCCACTCTGACAGTCATTGGAGCCTGGGAGGAAAAGTGTTCAGCATCCACCACTTGTTGAATCAAGGAAGATTTTGTTACCACCCTTACACATTAAGCTGGGTCTGATGAAGAACTTTGTCAAGGCCATTGACAAAACACAAGCAGCTTTCAAGTACCTCCGTGGAAAATTTCCAAGGTTAAGTGAAGCTAAGATAAAGAAAGTTGTCTTTTTCGGTCCTTAGATTCGTGAATTTCTTCGAGATGATGCATTTGACCATTCACTGCATGGCAAGGAAAAGACGGCATGGAAAGCCTTCTAGTTAGTGGCAATAAATTTTCTCGGAAACAACAAGGCAGACAACTACAGGTTGTTGGTGGGAAAACCTCCTCAAGGCATACAAAAGCCTTGGTTGCAACATGTCACTAAAGATAAATTTTTTGCACTCTCATCTAGATTTTTTTCCACCGAACTGCGGAGCAGTGAGCGACGAGCACGGTGAGCGATTTCACCAGGACATTGCAACAATGGAGAAATGCTATCAAGGCAAATGGAGCCCATCAATGCTTGCAGACTATTGCTGGACAGTGACAAGAGATGCTCCATTTAATGAATACAAGAAACAAACCAAGAAGCGCCGAGTAGACACTGAATAGGATGAAACTATGTACATAATAGTTTTTTGCCTTTTGTTTCATAATAAATTTTATTTATATAACCCTTTTGCTGATTTTTAAAGTGTTACATAAACAGGACAGGTGAAATATTATCATGCAAAGCAATCATAAACACATGAAAAGATCTAGGTTTACAATTTATGATTAAAACTCTACTATCTACACAATATACATAGACATAAAATGTAAAAACTTAAATATCTTAGAAACAGTAGCCAATCAGTTGTTTTAATTGTCATATTTGAATTCAGCACATCAAAATACATAATAAATAGCACATTTTATCTCTGAAGCAGACAACTTCTCAAAAATTGTGGACCAGTGTAACCTATGGACTATTTCTAAAAGGACTTCTGGCAACTTCTGAACATCAAGAATTGAATTCAAGTCTATATGTATATTGATCTTTTAACCAACACACTCTCTCTTTTCTCTTTTTAAATAAATTTTAGTTTAGTTAATAAGAATTGGCTATGTGTGTGTATTTTGGGTAAGATCTAAGTTATAACTGGACCCGGGTATGTGGCAGATCCTTTGGGGTTGGAAGAACCTTTTCTTTTATATGATGAGTTAAAATTTTCAGTAACCATCATCATATGTTTGACGTGTGTCTGGATGGGGGCCTGAGGCTGGGTACTTTTAGGGAACTGCATTATTTGGATTTTTGAGTAACCAGTGAAATAATACAGGAGTTATTTTGTGCTGGCTTGGTAAATCTAAGTATTGGAATATCCACCAGCTTTGGGGGTTTGTCTGCCCCGTTCTGTTTGCAGTTCACCCTAATTGAGTGACCTCAGCTGGCTCCCACAGGCAGCATTGTCACACACTCTGAGACCTTCATGGAGTACCAAACCTCCAGCATTGGAATACTTAATTCAGGGACATTATCCCAGTTCAGAAGCAGGTAACTATTGCCTTGTGAAAGCTCACTTCTACAGGTCCATTGCAAACTACTTTGGGATTGGAAAATCCACTGTTGGGGTCATGGCTGCGAAGATTTGTGAGGCAATTAACACTGTGATCTACCCAAGAGTAGTTACCATAAGAAAAGTTCCAGAAATAATAGCTGTATTTGAGAGGATGGGGCTTTTGAATTGCTCTACAACATAAATAACACCCACATGCCAAAACTTTGTCCACTAAAGGGGGCAAGTGAACGTGAACAGTAAAGGTTACTATTCACTCTTTCTGTAAGGCTTAGTGGACCATAGAGGCAGATTCATGAATACCAGCATAGGAAATGCAGGAAAGGTTCATGACATCAGGGTGCTGAGGAGATTGGCATTGCATTTGAAGGGGGCAGAAGGGACTTTATTCCCAGAATGGACCCCAAACACCAGCTCCTAGTTTGGCTCATTTCTGGTAGGCTGAAATCTTGTTGGTGCTGCCTGCACACCCATCTGGATGCCAATGTGGCAAACACTATTCATATAATCATGGTCTTACTCCATAACGTTTGCGAGGGTAAAGATGAGTGCTTTTGTTCAGAGTGGGCTCAGGAGAAGTCTGGTTTACAAACTCTGTACAGACAGCTGGATCCCTCTCATGTACACACTGGTCCTGATTCCCAGTAGGCAAGGGAAATCAGGAATGCCATATGTGCACACGTCTTGGAACAGCAGGGAGGCAGATGGTGACACCTTTACACCCTTTGCAGCTACTAGAAAAGCACATGAGGGAACATTTGTTAGATACTTGTTGGGCTACATAGCTTTGCGAAGGTTTTGTTCCCCCTGTAGCCGAAGCTCATTATTGGTTTGTTCCTGTGACAATTCACAACTTACTAACAATTATAATACAGCCCCTCCTCTACATAAACACCTTTGGGGATGGGGTTATGGGGTGGAGGGTGGTGACCAAAGTTGTAATGTGATCATTGTGCAATGTTTTTGTCTTAACCATTCACACCTGTTTACTAATAACCTCTGTTATCAAGACCACTCAGTCTCCTTTACAATCTTATCAACAGGTTTCAGAGTAGCAGCCGTGTTAGTCTGTATCCACAAAAAGAACAGGAGTACTTGTGGCACCTTAGAGACTAACAAATTTATTAGAGCATAAGCTTTCGTGGGCTACTGCCCACTTCTTCGGATGCATATAGAGTGGAACATATATTGAGGAGATATATATACACACATACAGAGAGCATGAACAGGTGGGAGTTGTCTTACCAACGCTGAGAGGCCAATTAAGTAAGAGGAAAAAGAAATTTTTTTGAAGTGATAATTAAGCTAGCCCAGTACAGATAGTTTGATAAGAAGTGTGAGAATACTTACAAGGGGAGATAGATTCAATGTTTGTAATGGCTCAGCCATTCCCAGTCCTTATTCAATCCTGAGTTGATTGTATCTAGTTTGCATATCAATTCCAGCTCAGCAGTCTCTCCTTGGAGTCTGTTTTTGAAGTTTTTCTGTTGTAATATAGCCACCCGCAGGTCTGTCATTGAATGGCCAGACAGGTTAAAGTGTTATCCCACTGGTTTTTGAGTATTATGATTCCTGATGTCAGATTTGTGTCCATTAATTCTTTTGTGTAGAGACTGTCCGGTTTGGCCAATGTACATGGCAGAGGGGCATTGCTGGCACATGATGGCATATATCACATTGGTAGATGTGCAGGTGAACGAGCCCCTGATGGTATGGCTGATGTGATTAGGTCCTATGATGATGTCACTTGAATAGATATGTGGACAGAGTTGGCATTGGGCTTTGTTTCAAGGATAGGTTCCTGGGTCAGTGTTTTTGTTCAGTGATGTGTGGTTGCTGGTGAGTATTTGCTTCAGGTTGGGGGGTTGTTTGTAAGCGAGGACAGGTCTGTCTCCCAAGATCTGTGAGAGTAAAGGATCATCTTTCAGGATAGGTTGTAGATCTCTGATGATGTGCTGGAGAGGTTTTAGTTGGGGGCTGAAGGTGACAGCTAGTGGTGTTCTGTTATTTTCTTTGTTGGGCCTGTCTTGTAGGAGGTGACTTCTGGGTACTCATCTGGCTCTGTCAATCTCTTTTTTCACTTCAGCAGGTGGGTATTGTAGTTTTAAGAATGCTTGATAGAGATCTTGTAGGTGCTTGTCTCTGTCTAAGGGATTGGAGCAAATGCGGTTATATCTTAGAGCTTGGCTGTAGACAATGGATCATGTGGTGTGTCCTGGATGGAAGCTGGAGACATGTAGGTAAGTGTAGCGGTCAGTAGGTTTCTGGTATAGGGTGGTATTTATGTGACCATCGCTTATTAGCACAGTAGTGTCCAGGAAATGGACCGCTTGTGTGGATTGATCTAGGCTGAGGTTGATGGTGGGATGGAAATTATTGAAATCATGGTGGAATTCCTCAAGGGCTTCTTTTCCATGGGTCCAGATGATGAAGATGTCATCAATGTAGCGCAAGTAGAGTAGGGGCGTTAGGGGACGAGAGCTAAGGAAGCGTTGTTCTAAGTCAGCCATAAAAATGTTGGCATACTGTGGGGCCATGCGGGTACCCATAGCAGTGCGGCTGACTTGAAGGTATATATTGTCCCCAAATGTGAAATAGTTGTGGGTGAGGACAAAGTCACAAAGTTCAGCCACCAGGTTAGCTGTGACATTATCGGGGATACTGTTCCTGATAGCTTGTAGTCCATCTTTGTGTGGAATATTGGTGTAGAGGGCTTCTACATCCATAGTGGCCAGGATGGTGTTTTCTGGAAGATCACCGATGGATTGTAGTTTCCTCAGGAAGTCAGTGGTGTCTCGAAGATAGCTGGGAGTGCTGGTAGCGTAGGGTCTGAGGAGAGAGTCCACATAACCAGACAAGCCTGATGTTAGGGTGCCAATGCCTGAGATGATGGGGCGTCCAGGATTTCCCATGTTTATGAATCTTGGGTAGCAAATAGAATACCCCTGGTCGGGGTTCTAGGCATGTGTCTGTACAGATTTGTTCCTGTGCTTTGTCAGGGAGTTTTTTTAGCAGATGGTGTAGTTTCTTTAGGTAATTCTCAGTGGGATCAGAGGATAATGGCCTGTAGAATATGGTGTTAGAGAGCTGTCTAGCAGTCTCTTGGTCAGATTCCAATTTATTCATGATGACGACACGCCTCCTTTGTCAGCCTTTTTGATTATGATGTCAGGGTTGTTTCTGAGGCTGTAGATGGCCTTGTGTTCAGCATGGCTGAGGTTATGGGGCAAGTGATGTTGCTTTTCCACAATTTCAGCCTTTGCACGTTGACGGAAGCAATCTATGTAGAAATCCAGTCTGTTGTTTCAACCATCCGGAGGAGTCCACGCAGAATCCTTTTTTTTTGGAGTGCTGGTAGGGGGGATTCTGTGGGTTAGTATGCTGTTCAGAGGTATGTTGGAAATATTCTTTGAGTCGGAGACATCGAAATTAGGATTCTAGGTCACCGCAGAACTGTATCATGTTCATGGGTCTGGAGGGACAAAAGGAAAGGCCCTGAGATAGGACAGACTCTTCTGCTGGGCTAAGAGTATAGCTGGAAAGATTAACAATATTGCTGGGTGGGTTAAGGGAACTACTGTTGTGGCTCCTTGTGGCATGTAGCAGTTTAGATAGTTTAGTGTCCTTTTTCCTTTGTAGAGAGGCAAAGTTTGTCTTGCAAATGGCTTGTCTAGTTTTTGTAAAGTCTATCCATGAGGAAGTTTGTGTGGAAGGTTGTTTTTTTATGAGAGTATCCAGATTTGAGAGCTCATTCTTATCTTTCCCTGTTTGCCGTATAGGATGCTGATCAGGTGGTTTTGCAGTTTCTTTGAGAGTGTGTGACACAGTCTCTCAGCATAGTCTGTGTGATATGTAGAGTGTAATGGATTTTTTACCTTATTGACACACTATATTACCAGCTTGCAATTTCTTCTTTAAAGGCTGGCCAACATTTGGAGACTTTCTAGACTCTCAGACTGCTTTTGAGCCCCTTTCTGCTCCTGTACTGCCTTGCCTGAGCCCCATTCCAGTCTGCTCCAGCTTTGTCCTTTCTGTACTCTGACCTGGCTCCAGCCCTTTTACTGACCCACTGCAGCCCTACCTCTGCCCCTGGGCCCTCGGACTCTGGCCACTCAGTTTCGATCATTGGCCCATACCTAGACTCCAGATACGGTACCGATTTTGGCTTGTATACAGACTCTGTTCTCAGTTCTAACCCTGGTCTGTCCCTGGACCCTGGTTCTAGCACTGACCTTGGCCCAGTCCTGACCCTACATCTGGCTTTGACCTCCACTCCAGCCACTAGGCACGACTATCAGGAGGCAGCACCTGATACTGTTACCAGTTTGTCATTTCTTCTTTAAAGACTGGCCAACAATTGAAGAACATAGCAATTTTCAAGGTATCAGTCCTATGGAGGAGATACGGCAATCTATGCCAGAAACATGGTTCTGCTAATGGTCACCTCTCTGTACATTGCTGAGTGGAGGGATTTGATCAGCTATTAAAGAGGAACGAGCAGATTTGCACTGCCATTGAAGCTCAAGAACTAGCTGGAGTTTCTGCTATACCAGAAATTTTCTGAAATATGCTTACTGGACATTGACAATATCGCCATTACCAGAAAATCCTGCCTCTGTGCCTTACTAACAATGATGAAATAAAATGGACAGGGAAAGAAAGACACACCACAAACTAGGGAAATGTGGTCTAGATGAAATTGCTATAAGGTGGATTCACAACTGATTGAAAAAGCATACTCAAAGAGTAGTTATGCATGGTTTGCTGTCAGAATGGAAGGGCAGGGTACCAAGCACTTTTGGAGGAGGAGTACAGGACTAGAATTCAAAACAACCTTGAGAAATTAGAGAGTTGGTCTGAATTCAATAAGATAAAATCCAGTAAAGACAAGTGCATAGTACTTTACTTAGGAAGGAAAATCAAATGCATAACAACAAAATGGGGTACTGGCTACATGGTAGTACTGCTGAAAAGGATCTGGGGGTTATAGTGGACCACAAATTGAATATATGTCAATAATGTGATGCAGTTGTGAAAAAGGCCAATATCATTCTGGGATGTATTAAAAGAGAGATAACTGTCCAGCCCTATTTGACACTGGGTGAGGCCCCAGCTGAAGTACTGTGTGTAATTCTGGGAATTACACTTTAGGAAAGATGTGGACAAATTGGAGAGAGTCAGAGGAGAGTAACAAAAAAGATTTAGAAAACCTATGAGGAAAGGTTAAAAAAACTGGGCATGTTGGTCTTGAGACAAGAAGACTGAGGGGTGACCTGATAAGTCTTTAAATATGTGAAGGGCTGTTATAAAGAGGAAAATGATCAGTTGTTCTCCATGTCCACTGAAGATAGGTCAAGAAATAATGGGCTTAATCTGCAGTAGGGGAGACGGATAGATATTAGATAAAACTTTCTAATTGTAGGGGTATTTAAGCTCTTGAATAGGCTTTCAAGGAAGATTGTGGAATCCATCATTGGAAGTTTTTAAAAACACTGGTGAGGGATGGTCTAGGTTTATTTGGTGCTGTGGCAGCACATGGAGCTGGACTTGATGATTTCTTAAGGTCCCTTCCAGCCTTACATTTCCATGATTCTATAACTTTATTTGGTTCTCTGAAGTTTCAGATCAGCACTACAAGCCCCTCGCCTCTCCACTGTAAAGGGACACTGCACTGTGTTTATGCAACTGCCACCTCAGTTTCCCTGAGTTTGTGCAGCATGGCTTGGTGCAGAGAGAGGACAGACACCAGGGACAGTGATGGTAAACATTTTATAATCTTCCAAGGGAGAAAGGAATGCTGTGACTAGCTTTTTCTCAGGCAACCAAAGCATTCCCTTTCTCTTTCCATACCTAGCACCTCCCGCCCCCGCATCTGAACTCCATTTCTCCCATTTTGCGTAGCTTCTGCTTGTAAGGGGATGGTAAGATTGGGAGTGGTGGGAGAAGCACTGAAACTGTAGTCTGCCAAAGGACAAAAGACAGCTGTTACTGACTGTAGGTCTTCTACAACTGTCCCATCCTCAACCAGGACCTTTCTAAAATAGCCCTCTCCCTTTCCCTGGTCCACACAGCTGTGGGACCAATGCTGTCTGCATGCTGGATGAGAAATGCACAGTGTGATCGGCGTCGGCCCACCTACCCGCTAGGGGGCGGTGGGGAGCTACGAGGTCATTGGCCGGCCTGGGTCACGCCTCCGTCAGCGGGGAATTAGCGGCGGGGCGGCCGCCAGCCAGAGTCTGTAGCACGCCCCTCAGGCAGGGGAGCGCCGGCAAAGGTCAGTAGCACGCCCCTCAGGCAGGGGAGCGTCGGCAAAGGTCAGTAGCGCGCCCCTCAGGCAGGGGAGCGCCGGCAAAGGTCCCGGCGTGGCTCGGCCGGGTAGGGGAACGCAGGCCCACCCTACACCACTGCGCTCCAGCCCAGGGCCCTGACAGTGGCAGAACGAGGATCCCACCACTGGGTTAGCGGGTTCATCCCGCTACATAGACTCACCACTGTACAGCTCTGTCCCTGGGCTACTTCCTACCCGATTGCTCGCCCGAATCCCTCTGGTCCCATGAGTGCGTCGGGGTAGTCCGCTGTTGGCAGCTCTGGCTCCCCCTCAGGCTCAGGCTCCTCCAGCTCCTCTGGGTACTCGGCTGCTGGCAGCTCCCGCTCCCCCTCCGGCTCCTCCAGTTCCTCTGGGTACTTGGCAGCAGGCAGTCCTGGCAGCCCCAGTCCGTCCTCCAGGTGAGGTTTCCACAGGTCCAGGGCCTCCCCTGGTGTGGCAGCAGGCTCTGAAGGGAGCAGCCCGCGGTCTGTGTCTGCCTCCCTCCCTGGTGCTGCTCTAACTGAGCTAAGGGCCCCGCCCTTTATACTTCTTGTTCCACCCTTACCCTTCCGGGGGCTGGAGCGAGCTTGGGCTGGCCCCACCCACTCAGGCTGAGAGAAAGGCACTTTACCCTCAGGTTCGGAGGGAAGCCATCCTGGCTCCCTACACACAGACACAGGAGCACAATGATTTTTCATTAATAGTCTTTTTTTTTTAGATAGAGCTTTTGCCAAATGCATAATAGTGGCTCACTGGAAATCTATAACATCATTGATTTATAACCGTATCTTGCATGAGGATCATTTGAGGGTTGAAGTGGAAGAGGGACTAGGCTTAAAATCATGCACGAAGCACCAGAGCAAAAGGGGATATTGTTGGGGAGGAAGGGAGCTCCACTGTAACTTACCAGCCTCAGGTTCTGGTTTCTGCCACAGCTCAGGAGACTCCCTCAACCAGCTCCTCTGAGTAGAGGTGCAAAATCATATGTTCCTTGACCTCTGGGTTTTCCAGAGCCTCCTCTATAGTCCCTGCTGCTTCCTTGTCATGGCTCTCATTGCATCCCACTGGACAATGAGGCCAGCAGGATTGAAGAGAGGGGTCCTGAGCCATTTCAGTCTCTGCCCAGGGTTTCCTGGAGAGCACCTAGTCCAGCTTGTCATAGAAGGAGCATGTTTGATGAGTCCTCCCAGAGTGACCATTGGAGTCTTTTTCTCTCCTGTACAGGAACCTCATGTGCTTGATGCATTACCGGCACTGGGCTGGAGTCTGGTGAATGCCTGCTCTAGCCTCAGTGAAATTTACTGGCACAGGTGAATATTCTTGCCACTGTGGGAGAAGCTGTGGAGGATGATGTACTTTGACCACCCCTACATGTGGTCAGCAGGCCAGGCAGCTGCTCTTGAAGCATGATCCATGTTCCCTGTACTGATCAAAAGAGTGCAGCAGAAATCTGTTCTGATGTGGTTAGTGCAGCTCACTACTACTGGTTAAAATATGGGGACGGGGGCCTTTATACATTTGGTTAGGAAGAAAAGGGTTCAGTGCATTGTGGGAATGGGGGTGGAGGACTATTAAAACTTGAGACCTGGTGCACACCTTTTACCCTGTCCACACTACACACTGGCACAGGTATGTGGCTGTGCTGTAGCCTAAAGCATGTACTTACCTACGCCCCTCAGACATGCTAGCTTACTCACCCTTGATTCACTTTCAGATATGTGCTTCTGAGGTTTAGATGTGGACAAATGGGTGGGGATGGGAGGGAGATTATGGCACAACTATGCACATGGACAAACACCCAGTTGTGTGAGTAGATATTCACTTAGGGTAGGGAAGGTTAGAAGTGTGGTCCTGGTGAGCTATCAACTAGTTCCATTGTGAGTTTTCATGTAGAAAAGAATTTGACTCTCAAACAAATCTAGTCCCCACCTAGGAGTCAGCCACAATGCGCTGCTTGGTAGTGTCCATGTGATCATTAGCTGCTTGAAAGAAGGTGGGGAGAACCAGCATAGGATGGGCTCTGGCCCTGCCTTTGAAAATGCATGCTGCATCCTCTCCAAGAGTGGCACAAACGCTTCTCTGGTATGTACTGCTGAGCCAGCTAAAATTCCTCCTGGAGACTCCAGTAGCAACACAGCCCTTTAACACATACTTAGTGCATCTCTGCGTGGAAAAGATGGAACCTAGCTTTAGCTGTAGCAAGGAGGTTGTTTGGAAGTGAATAACTACAGAATGTAAGAGTCATAACTTCAGACTTTTATATATACCCTGTTTCCCCGAAAATAAGACAGTGTCTTATATTAATTTTTGCTCCCAAAGATGCGCTAGGTCTTATTTTCAGGGGATGTCTTATTTTTCAGAAATGAAAAATGCCTTATTATCGGTGGATGCCTTATTATCGGGGGGATGCCTTATATTACAACGAGAGGCAAAACTGTAAGTAGGCCTTATTTTCGGAGGATGTCTTATTTTCGGGGAAACAGGGTATATACACATTACCCCATTTTGTACTCCATCTCACAAAGTCTGCAATGTGAAATGTTTATGCCATTTTGATAATGACCTGATACCTGAGGAGGATGTGCAAGATCATTTCTGAGCTCTTTGCGTGTGAGCTGTTTGAGCTGGTAGGATCATTTTGCCATATTGCTGGTATGTATAAAGTACTTCAAGATGTAGTTGAACTGTTAGTTGCTGATTACATATTATTATTGCTAATGCTTTCACTTTATTTTTACTTTTACTACATTTTTGAGCATCCAGCTCTGACTCATTGCTATTGAAAACATTTTCAGTATCAGGGACAAATGACTTAACTCAATTAAACATGAATCTTTTAAGGTTTTTAAGGCACTGGAAATGACAGTTCCTGCTTACATCTGCTCTGATACTGCTGAAGCAGCTAGTGAGGTAATCAGAAAGAAAATAGTGATTTATAATGAGTTTCTTTTCCAAAGCATCTCTGTGATTTTATTGATGATGATAATAGCAAATATTAGAACTGAAACATAAAGTCAAAGGTTCAGGAGGTTTAGTTTCCTTAGGGCCAAGATCCATCATGCTGACACTAGCATTGATGATCCTTGTAATGACACCACATAAATACAGTATCTGTGCAGGATGAAGCAACTGGCATTGGTGCATGTAACATGAAAACCTACTAAAAAGAGGGTCAGAATACCATGAAAGGAAATCTAAAAACTGGAAGAAATCCCCCTAAAGATAATGCTGGTAATTACTAGTTGAATGGATGACCCTCACTGAATACTTCATTGTTTTGTGATGAACAACACTTATTCTGAAGAGCTTTGTCCTTCATTACAGGTAGTTGACCTTATACACTGCAACAGTTTAAAATATTCTGCACACTCATTCGTTGTCTTTATTGTTGCTACAATTTCTCCTTGTATACATATATGTTTGTGTGTGTTCACCCCACATGATGGATAGTCTAAAATTTTTATTTCCTCCTACTAATATATGCTGGCATCTATTTCAGATACAAAGATATATAGCCAGATTGGTATGGCAATGAGCTTCCATTCGCCCTTTAGCAGGATGCAGGAGCGTATGGTTTCAGAGAGAGAGAGACAGAGAATGAGAATAGAAACATGGTTAGGGCTGTCTGTTACTAGCTCTAAGGAGGAGGGGGCTATTCAAGAGCTTTAGCTGCACAAAGCTTGAAGAATTTTTTTTTTGTAGACAACATTGTCTCACATCATTCGTTCTGATACCACTGATGATACAACATTAATATTACAGGCATAGAGCATATTTATTAATGAAAAGACAGATAACAAATAAAGATGAAACTGATAAAAGAAATGTGTATATTGCATGGCTTTCATTCTTGGATTTTGATTAGAATGACATAATGGAAAATAGCAGTAGACCCAATATATTCCTTTTATTCTGAAGCTCGTTCTTGAGAGGACAGAGTTAGGCCTAACTGACTAGAGAGCCAAATTCACAACTGGTGTAAATTGGCACAGCTCTATTGAAGCCAATGGAGCTACTCTGACTTACGCCAGCTGAAGATGTGGACCATGATATAGAGTATCTTGATATCAAATTGACACTGTTTCTTGAAGGAAAATGTAAGGCTTCTGGGCTCTATTTTCTTTTTATTTATAAACTTATCTATACATTGTTCATCACTATAGTGTGTAAATGTGCTATATTATTACATTGGTGGACATATGTATCATTCTTGCATTTGCTACTCATTTCTGCTTTTTTCTCTTTCATCTTAAAGATCCTTGTAAGTTTCTGAAAATGAAGCTGAACAATTTTAGATACAGTTCTTTCTAATTAGCAAGCATGTGGAGCACACTTTTCAGTGTTACTTCCCCCCCCCCACAATAATATGCTTTCACTTTATTCCTCTCTAGAAAGTGGACAGAGAGCATATTAAACAGCATGTATAAGTAGTTTGGAATTATGGTAGTTACTTTTCTATTCTTTTAGTGTGGCTAAAAAGAATCCACATAGACCAAATATCCAGACTGAATTTCTTCCTTCTTGTACTCAGCAGCAGACTCTTTATAACTTAATGATCCATTGCTCTCAAGGATAGATTTTAGAGCTTTCTACTTGTCAAGAACAAGTGACTGATGTATACATTCGTCTGGTGCTGTAAATTCATTTCAGGCTTGACCTAAGACCTGTTCTTATTGTGGTCAAAAGAAGGTCAATATTGAGAGTGCTTAAAGAGTACCCCATTTGAGAGATGTTTGTGTTAACTATGAGTTATACTGGGACTTCTACCCTTTTGTATGCCCATGGCAGAATGCAGTTAACAAATGTGACAATCCATTTCTTCTAAGATTGACAGTACGGGGTACATTTTCAGAGCTGAGTGCCAGGAAGTAGGCACAGTTCACATTATTGTTCACACGAACTGAATGTCATTCCCTGTACACAGTATGCAAAATTTATCCCTATGCCATATAACTTGCTTCTTTTGCTGCTATATTGGAAAAAAATGTTCAAAAATACCACCCTTGGTGGGTGGCAAAAAACACTCAGGAAGTTACATTCATATGATGCTATTTGGGGGAATTGAGGAAAAGAAACATGTCAAGCTTTGGTGACCTATATAACATCATTAGAAACAGATTCATAAGGAAGACAACTGTCATAAATCTATGGCATAACACATATTAACTTAGCTTAATAACATTGATAATTATACTAGTAGTTATGTGTATGAAATAAGTCTCTTTCAGAAATATAAATTGATGCAATATATGCTTCCAAAGACATATACACCTTAAGAATTATGATATGTTATGGTCATATACACCTGGTTTATGCATGTGTGCATGCACACACACACACACACACACACACACAATGTTCAAAGAGTATTAAGGTTGCAAAGTCAAGAACTCAAAACTGAAGAAATACCAGAATTAAGTCCACTCTAATGGCATATACTCTTCTGCCCACTTGATCCCGTTTGTCTCATCCTCCCTGACTTATCCATGCCCCAGTTCTTCTCTCTTCCACACCCCTGGCTCCTCAGCTCAGTCTTGTTCTCCTTATCTAGCCAGTCCCAGTTTCCACTCCTCAGCCTTCTCGTCCCAGTCTTCTGGCCCAGCCAGGCCCAAACCTCTTCTGCCATGGGTCCTAATCCCAATTTCCTTCTCTCCATCCACTCAGTCCCAGTCTCCAGTCCCAATGCCACTTCCCTTGTCTGGCTCTTGTCCCCTCTGCATTCCTCATCCATGCTGCCTGTGTCCCATGGGGGCGGGGGAATGAAAGCAGAGAAGAGACACTCCCTGCTCTCAGTACCAGCACCTAGACTCAGACCCAGTATGGGCCACCACAGCAGCCCAGACATACAATTTCAGGGAAAGTACTGCTCAATCCCTGCATCCCTGGGCTGGAGCATGCTCAGTTTGGATGGAATCTCTTTGGGGAATTTCACTGTGAAGCTCTAACAAATCCCTACAGAACATGTATGAACTGAAATTTTTCAAGGGCTTATAACCTGGCCAAATTTGGGTGGATTTTCTCAAGGATGGCCAAAGACTTTCATCGTTCAAATCCCTGTCCCAAATCATGATCCTAAAAGAAAAGGTCCGTTTTTAAACATGGGCTAAAGAACATAATGTTTCTTAGCTTTGTTCTCAGAAATGGCTAAAATGTTTTGTCTGAAAATTCTAAAATAATTCAGCCTGAGACAAACACTCAGCAAGGAAAATTTCAGTCCAAATGGTTAAAGTTTAGCAACTTCTAAGCAACTGAAAATAGGGTCTTATAATGGAACTTTCAGGCAACCTTAATGATCAGCATAGTTACCAGCCCTCCTTAAAATTTCCTCCTAAATTATCTTCTGTTTGGAAGTTTTGTTTGAATTCTGATGAAATGTACTGTGGCCCATTGTCTGAGTGCCACATGTCAAGTATGCCATATCTTGCAAAATCTGCCCTCATTTTCCTGATCACAGTTCTTGCCTGATAAGTGTCCTCAAGATAGTCCACCTCTCAGAAATTAGAGTAGTAATTTACTGGGGCTACGTAATTCCTGTCATGAAAATTGAACAGATCTGTTCCCAGGGTCAGGTTGGGATTTCAAAATGCTGTAGAGTCTCCCGTTGATTACTATACTCTTTGTACATGTCACATTGTTCTATGGATGCTTTTAATTTGGCATTCATACCTGGCTGGGAGATGCACTTCCTGGTCCATCTCAGCCATGCTTCTATCACTAGTTGTGAAGCGTGTATCTTTCTCATGTTAGATCTTAAGTCTTCTAAGATTACTGCTCTGTGCTAGGGTGCATGGGATGTAATAACGCTTCTTCTTCGCAGGCTTTCCAGTTCCTTTTACAGTAGCTCCACTAGGGCTAATGGACATTTCAGTAGTCTCTCAGGCTGCATCTGGAGGTCTGTTTCTAACTTCAGCTTGCCCTCTGATGTCTTCATATCCTTGAAATATGTCCTTGTTAGAATGCTAGAAAGGGCTCCTCCCTCACATTAAGGATACTTTAGGGTTTTACTGCAATTAAACCCATGTAGTGCAGCACTCTGCTGCCCTGCAAGGCTGGTATTAAACCACTATAAACTCCAAATGATAGTCTCTTGTTTTGTGGATTTCTTATTGAGAACCTGTATTTACCCACTGACCTTAGAATAGTTTTATTTTACATCACCAACATTTGGTCACATTTTTCCAGCCTAGTATTGCTGCTTATCTATGTTGCTGGGATTTCATTGCAACTGGCTCCATGATTCAGCTGGAATTGGATGAGTTGCTGATCTAATAGCATAGCTGAAAATATGGCAGTTGAATGGCTGGCAGCTGCCTTCTGCAGTGCACATATTTTGAGAGTCTTGGGATCTGCTAAATTCATACTGCAGATTACCTCCTCTTTATTAGAAGTCTCTAAATCCTCAATCCCTGCATGTACTGCTGCTTTTTTTTCTTCCCAGAGTAGATGCAGCATTGAGACATAAAGTGGTTCTGTTTTCTGCACCCCTTGTACCATTGCCAAAGGCTGGATGTTTTTCTTTCTCCCCTTTGGGTTGCTTTACATAGTATATATACTAGACTATGAGACCATGAATTTTTGGTCTGTCTGTCCCTGTTCTGCTTTCTGGGTCCCTTCAGCTTGAACCAATACTCTTATTCCACACTAGCATCTGACATTGTTTTGATCCTTTCTCTGAACAATTCAGCTGTCCTTGCTATTTGGATGCATTTCTCTGGGATTAGATCTGTTTCTCTCAAGAATCTCTTCCATAAACTGGAATCGTGTACTATAAATGCTTCTGCCTTTAATTGGAGAATCTTTAATGTCTCCAAAGTTATATGGTGGCCTGGAATCTTGATGGCTCCCATTAACTAGGATAATTGGTTGTAAATGGCTCTGTTTACTTGTAAGCCTTCCTGTGTTCCTGTGAGTCAGGCTGGAAAAAATGGAGGCTTGGGATCTCACAGGACATGTGACCATGTCACCTGGTACTGGAATCCATCTTAAACCTGGTACTTTTCCATTTAGAAAGAGGGGTGGGGACCCAGAGAGACGAAAGATTCCTGCCTTGTGAGAAAGATATAAAAGGGGGTGGAACAGAACAAAGGGGGCTGCAGTCATGAGAAAACCTCTAGTTAGCTGGAACTAACAAGAACTGTACTGGGGAAAGGATTGGGCCCAGACTAAGGAGGAGTCTATTCCGTGAAAGAAGTTTATTGGAACATCTCTGAGGGTGAGATTTACCTGTATTCTGTTTCTTAAATGTATTAGGCCTAGGCTTGCTTGTTTTACTTTGTTCTGTCTGTTATTACTTGAAACCACTTAAATCCTACTTTTCATACTTAATAAAATTACTTTTGTCTATTAATTAACCCAGACTAAGTGATTAATACCTAGGGGAGCAAACAGCTGTACCTATGTCTCTGTTAGTCTTATAGAGGGAGGACAATTTACGAGTTTACCCTGTGTAAGCTTTATACAGAGTAAAATGGATTTATTTGGGGTTTGGATCCCATTGGGAACTGGGTGGCTGGGTGCTGGAGATAAGTGACTTTCTTAGCAGTTTTTGGTTAAAGTCTGCAGCTTTTGGGGCAGGGACCAGACCTGGCTCTGTGTTGCAGCAGACTAGCATGTCTGGCTTAACAAGGCAGGGTTCTGGAGTCCCAAGCCAGTAGGAAAAATGGGCTCAGAGGTAATTTCAGCACATCAGGTGACAGTCCTAAGGGGTCTCTGTGACCGAACCCGTCACATCAAATTCTTTGTCTTCTACAAATGTTAGCAAATAAGCCTGGGGATTGTAATAAGAGAACTTCCATATTCCATCACATTTATGTTTTTTTTAATTAGATGATTTATATTTAATTCAGTCACTGATATATTGTTTCAAGAAATTTAAAAGAACCCAAACATTTATGTTTGAGAGTCAGTATTCTATTCTTATTCTAATTTATTTTAATTAGAGGCAAGAGTCACCAAAAGGTATGCAGGAAAAGAAATAAAAGCTTCAATGAATAATGAATGATTTTTTGCAGGACTCTTTCTCTAGCCTTAGTTTTCTGAAATGCTGCTCCTTTGTATGCTATTGAAGTCATGTCATAGTAGGTTATGTTGTTAGGTCAGTCCAATTGCTTTGTTTAGTGTGTTAGTCTATGGCTCCAGTGGGGGGAAAAATATGAGAATATTAAATTAGATTATTTCATGAATTTTCTTTGATTTCATTTGACACTTTTCTATTTATTTTCCCTGGATATTCTACTGAACAGATTTAGTGAAAATAAGAATGGCCATACTGGGCTGGACCAATGGTCCATCTAGCCCAGTATCCTGTCTTCCAGCAGTGGTTGGCCCCAGATGCTTCAAAGGGAATGAGCAGAACAGGGCAAATATTGAGTGATTCCTCCCCTATTGTACAGTCCCAGCTTCTAGCAGTCAGAGGTTTAGGGAAACTGAGAACATGGGGTTGTATCCCTGACCACCTTGGCTAGTAGCCATTGATGGATCTATTCTCCATAAAAATATCTATTATTTTTTAACCCAGCAATACTTTTTGCCTTCACAACATCCCCTGTCAATGAGTTCCACAGGTAGACTGTATGTTGTGTGAAGTACTTCCTTTTGTTTTTTTTACTACTGCTGCCTGTTAATTAATTACCGGGTTCCTGTGTTATGCAAAGTTGTAACTAACATATCCTTCTTCACTTTCTCCACACCATTCACTATTTTATAGACTCTATCATATCTCCTCCTCAGTCGTCTCATTACAAAGCTGAACAATCCCAGTTGTTTTAATCTTTCCTCATATGGAAGCTGTTCTACACTCCTAATCTTTTTGTTGCCCTTCTGTGCAAATTTCCAATTCTAATGATTTTTTTTTCTGGATGGGGTGACCAGAATTGCATGCAGTATTCAGGGTATTGGTGAACCATGGAGGTATATAGTAGCATTATGATATTTTCTTTCTTATTTATCTCTGGGCACTGACGAAGATAGAGGAGCAACAACTGTCCATCATGGAGAGGGCAATGGAAAGAAGAATTTTGAGGATTTCAATCCACAACTGAGTCCCCAGTGAAGTGATCAGCAGAGTGGAATGCAGGATGTTGTTGTCGAAAGCAGGTACAGTAAAATGAAATGGGCTGGACATATACCATGGAACAGGAACATACAATAGGTTAAATCCTAGTCTCACTGAAGTCAGTGGTAAAAATCCCTTCCAATAGAGTAATCTCCTGAAATAGCTACAAACCCTCAACAGCAACTTAATTTGATTCCCTCTTTCCCACCACCACACTCTCCTCAATTTTTATTTTGGTTCTGATCCAGTGCTGTATCTCCAGGCCTTTCATCATCCCTTCCATTCCCCAAAATCCACCTGTTTTTTTCTTGTCTCCTCTAACCAAATCCCACAGCCATGTGGTTCTCAACCTTTTCCATACTGAGAACCCCTAATCGATACCTGAACTCCCAGAATCCCCTCCTTCCATATAGCCAAGATCTATCTGGGATCACCCCTCCTATTCAGTAATATGGAAAGGTCAGGGTGGTCACAGCTCCAGACATCTTTTTGATAGTCTTGGGGCACAGCCCCAGAGCTGAGAATCCTGTCTCTAACTCACCATGGCAAGGAAGGACACCAGGTTTAGGACATTTGCTGAATGGTTTACAGCCTGTGCTTGATAATCCTCTCTGAAACCAGCTCAGCACTCATCTCACCTGGCTAGTGTGGTGCTCTCCTCAGATTGTACTCCATTCTCACTCAGAGCAGGAGGGAGATGCAGGGATGGGTCCAAGCAGGAACAGCTCTGAGGTAACTGGGGAAAAGATTCAACCACTGGCTCCCTCCTGCTCAGGAGGGAGTAATAAGGTGGCTCCCTGTGATGGGAGGAGGCCAATGAGCTATAAGTTTCCAAGTTTCATAATCAGAGAGAAAGGCACTTTCTCTTCTCCACCCTGAACTAAACCTATGCTTCAAAGTTGGTATCACATGGATACTTTCCAGACAGTAATAAGCAAAGGATAGAACTTTTTTCTGTGCATCAGAGGAAGAGTATTTCAGATAAATGGGAGAGTACAAAAAAAATCACCTCCAAGTAGCAGAAGGAATTGCTGCTGGTAGATTGCCATATGCTTCACTGTTGTGAATGGAGCCCTCCAGATCACCCAGAAATGCTCTTTAGAGGATCAGTGGTTCACACACCTATATTTGAGACTTAACAATTAACATTATTTTATTCTGAAGTCTTTTCTATCACACTTCTTCTGAGATTTTAACAGAAAAGTCAGAACAAGGAACAGAAATAGATTAAGGGCATTTGAGATGAGAACATAACTTGTTAAGAACTCATTTTGATAGTGGGTTTTGTTTTTGTTTTTTTGTCATCTCTGTAAGCAAAGATTTAAACAGTCATGGACAATGAAAAAGACAGTAGTGAATGACTGAAATTAAATTCCATGTGGTAAGTGTCCACCTTTTTGTCAGATCCACAATAAAAGTTCAGGTTTCAGAGTAGCAGCTGTGTTAGTCTGTATCCGCAAAAAGCACAGGAGTACTTGTGGCACCTTAGAGACTAACAAATTTATTAGAGCATAAGCTTTCATGGGCTACTGCCCACTTCTTCGGATGCATATAATATATATGCACATATGCATCCGAAGAAGTGGGCAGTAGCCCACGAAAGTTTATGCTCTAATAAATTTGTCAGTCTCTAAGGTGCCACTAGTACTCCTGTTCTTTTTTTTAATAAAAGTTCATGTACTGACATTAGTGGAGGAGGCTTTTAGTTCATTTTACAAAAAGCGTGACGCATAACCAGAGGAAAAAAATAAGAGGTCATGCTGAGCTTGATTCAGTTTTCAATTAAATGCATATTTTTTCAATTCCTGCAAGCTTAATATAAGTTTGGGTATTTCCAAGTTCATACAATGTGAGGCAGAACATCTAAATCTGCTTTATGTGGCAATAAAATGAAACTCTGCATCATTTTACAAAAGTCACACATCAGTTGATAGCCTTATTTTTTAAAAACCAATTTATTCTTATGCCATAAGCTAGATAAAATTGATTATTGGATAAGATTTTATTCCTCTCTGAAACTAGACTCCAGTTTATTATGTTAACATGACAGGGTAAACTAGACTTAGGTAATTACAATGTGATTATTTTTCCGAAGTTATTAAGTTTGTCTCTCTCTAGCCACATACTAACGTTAGAGGTTAATAGCACTGTTCTATTTTATACAATGCCTGATTTCACTTAATGCAATGATGCATCGCTTTCATTAAAGCACAAATGTAGAAGAAAGTGTAGAAAATTAGCATCTAAACATGGGTGAAAATAACCCTCAAAATCAGAGAGTAGAAAAATACAATGGTAGTGATTATTCCTATCAAATCTAGCTTCTTATAAAATGTAGCATAGGGTACTATGAACAGCTGTGTTTTGATCATTTAGTGGGTTTTCTTCACCGCATATTTTTATACATAAAACATAATACTTAATTAGATTACAATATTTCCCAGGAGATTTACTCAAGTATTGCTTGTGATACATTTCTATATATTTTTTAAAAATTTGAATAGGATAAAATTTTTCCCCATTGCAGTCTACTCAGAAATTGTGGATTTTTTTTTTTTTTTTTTTTTATATTTTAGTACCGGGGAATGGCTTTCAAAGTTGTTCCAGGTAATTGCACTGAAATAAAAGCACTGCATATTCAATGTATACCTTTTGCAGCTTTCAAGGCTCAGAATTATGATTTTTGTCACTGTATGCAGAGACAGTGATATCTATATTTGTTTTATACTATTTATTAGACACAACCAAAAGAGAAATGTTGCTCATTTAGAGTGAAATTCACACCTGTGCATAATGCCACTATGAAGCATGTACAACAAATCAATTCCACCAAAGCCATCAAAATTTAACATTAATTGGAGCAGAGTTTAGAACCCAGATGAGTGTCCTAACCACCAGGCAATAGAAACATGCACTCTCTCTATCCCCAGTGAATATTTAATTATTCATACAAAGTGGAACAGCTTCAACAGGACAGAATGTGATTGTCACACCTTAGAAAACCAGTAGCCTGGTGCTTAGGATGCTCATCTAGGAGTAGGTAAACATGGGTTCAAATTCCTGCTGAAGAATGAAGATTCAAACTTAGCTTTCCCATATTTTAGCTGAGTGCCCTAACCACTGAATGAGAGGACGCTACCATTTTGTTAAATGCACCTAAGTCGCCTTCTTAACCTAGCCCTTTATTTCCCAAATTCCTTTGCTTTTATTAAAAAGAGTGATTTAAAATGCCTGAAATTGAAACAAAATGTTTAGTTTCAGGTTGATCTAAACATTTTATTTGATCTGAAATAATATATATATTTAGAATATTCCATTTGCCAAAAATGTTCGATGCAGGCTGACATAAAACATAAATTTTATTTTATTTTTTGGAATGGCCAGTGACCAAAAAATCAGAATTCTCACAACACTACCTAGATTACGTAGCTCTTAACAAGTTAAATCTTGGTGCTCTGGAAATGTGCCGGCTTAATATCCCTGGTGAGGTGAAAGTTCTCTCCTTTTTTGTTAGAGCAAATACAGGGAGAACTGCAGCAATGAGAGCTTCTCTGTGTTGTACCACCAATAAGCCTCAACCCCATAGCCAACACTTGTGCTTTTGGAAAACCTCCAGCCCTGAGCCCCCCTAATTTAGGATCACCAAACAGTGTGATGGGGTGTATAACCCCCACACCAGAAAGCTAAGGGTTAATGAGCAACTCTGGGCCCAGAAGGCTGTGGTTCTGGGCAATGGAAGCTGCAGGGGTGGTGCCCTGGGCAGAGGCAGTGCGCAGAGCTGCCTGGCCACACCTCCGCCTATGAGCTGAGTGATGGGGGATGTCGCCACTTCTGGGGAACCTCCCAGGTAAGCGCCGCCCACAGCCCCTCCCTCACCCCAGCCCATGCTCCACCCCCTGTCCCCTCCCACACCCAAACTCTGCTGCTGGGGGGAGGAGTGTGGTGGTCTGAGACTGCCCCAGCAGCAGCCGGTGTGTCCGGTGCAGGGGCTGCCTGAGCTACCCTTGAGCCAGGCTCACCGGCCGCGGCAGAAGTCGTGGAGGTCACGGAAAGTCACGGAATCCGTGACTTCTGTGCCCTCCGTGACAAATACACAGCCTTAATAAGTCATAAAAGCCTTTTTAAAATACAACTCTTGCTTGCATCAAATGGGGTCTGCTCTAAGAGCTCTGTTCAATGTCATCTCCTCTATCATACCACATACTCATGTCTTCCTTTATGACATCTTATCACTTCTTCCTGGGTTTGCTTCTCTTGTTTCCTTCTGTCTTGATCTGTTGGACTCTCTCTTACCCATAGATGTCAGGACTACATTTTATATAACCAAACCATCTGAGCTTGCACTCTCTCATTTTTTCATTTATGGGTGTTACTTTGAACATGTATTTAACATACATGTCCCCAGAAGGCCTTTCCTGCTTACACCAGTCATCCAGCTCAACATTCACATTTCTGTGGAACAGATCAACACTCATCACTATATGTTAAAATGGGACAGACCACCGTTTCATAGACTTTCCCTTCTATTCTTACTGGTACCTGCCTGTCACATACTACGCTTACCTCTCTTCATTTAAGTCAGACATTTATTATCCTAGCTCCAATTTTATTCTCTCTTTCTCCATTTTCCCAGATTCTGGAACCCAGGTATTTGAAACTTTGCATTTTCCGTATTGTCTGCCCATCTAGTTTCAAGGATAATTCTTCAGTGTTCACATTATTGAAATTATATACCATATACAGTTTTACCTCTGCTTATTTTGAGCCCATGTGTCTCCATCACATCTAAAATATATGGTCTAGGAATTATTTTGGAGAAGTTCTATGGCCTGTGTTATACAGGAGGTCAGATTAGATGATCGTAATGGTCTCTTCTGGCTTTGGAATCTATGAATCTCTCGATTTATCAAGATTCTTTTCCAGACTATCTTTCTCCTCACTGCACAGAATATCAGCTGCCAACCGAGAATAAACAAGATTATAAACAAGAAGGGGCTCAGTGCTTAGCCCTGATTCACTCCCATCTTTACTTCACCCGTTTCACTACTAGAAGTTCTGACTATTGACATTGCATCATACAAGACTTGAACAATATTTACATTAAGTTCTGGTACCCTTTTCTCCCTCATACACCCCCAGATGACTTCCCTTGGAACTCGGTCCACATCAATGGACAGCATGTGAATATTTTTCCTTTTCTCTATCCACTTTTCCATCTGCTGCCTCAGTCCAAAAAACAGCATCTATTGTTGATTTGTCCTGGCATGAAGCCATATCAATTTGCACAAATAGCTACTTTACTTTTAGTCTCTTATCCGTTACTCTCTCCCACAGTTTCACTGTATGACTCATCAGCTTTATCCCTCTGTAATCTGTACAGTTACCAGGGTCACCTTTTCCCTTACATATTGGCACCAAAATACTTTTCCTCCACTTGTTTGGTATCTTTTCCCATCTCATGATTGAATTGAACAGGAATGTCAGCAGATACCTGGAATAGAATGCATCCTTTTCCCATGCCTCAATTAGGATTCTGTCTGGTTCTAGGGCCTTATTATTTTTCATTTCTTTTACAACATTTTCCACTTCGTCTGGTAGGATAGGCTCCACTACACCAAAGTTCATCATTTTGAAGTCATATTGTTCTCTTGGGTTTTCTTCATTTAAAAGTTCTTCAAAACACCTTTCCCTATTGATCCTTTATGTATCTATCATCAGTCACCACCATATCAGTTTTATCTTTGATAAATATCACTTCCTTTATATCTTTGGTACTTCTGTCTTGTGATTTCATCTGTTTTCACTTCTCTTTCCCCTTCATTTGTTCCAAATCTTGCATAAAGTTCCTCAAAACACTTTGCTTTAACTTTTGCAGCTACATTCCTGGACAGTTTCTCCTTTGTTGTTCAAAGTTTCATAGCCCTGGCCACCATGTCTACCTCCCTCCATGTCTCTTCCAACACATCCATTTACATTGCTGCTTATAACTGTTTCCTTGTTTCCTAGAATTTGATGAAAAGCAGTGTCTTCTATTTCCCCCAAATTTGCCTTCTCATCCTCACTGCAGCCTGATCAACACTAGCTAGGTTTAGTAAGCCACATTCAAAAAATAACTTGCCCATTATTAACCTATCACTGATTCTATTTACTGTCACCATTTTTTCCTTTATTTTAGTATGAACAATTAAGCCTATTCCATTTTTTTGAGTTGGAGGCCCCCCAGTGGATCATATTTCCCCAACCTCTGTAGACTTCTGCCCTTTCCATTTTGTTCCTGGGTGTATGCTATCTGTACCTTCCCCCTCACTTCAATGTCTCTGTCAGCTCCCTGCCAGAACCAGTTAGTGTGCCAACATTCCAACTACCTTCTTTAACTGCATGCATTCAAAGTCATGCCATAGCCTTTGCCTACCTTCCACAACACATTTCTAGAATACCCTCTAATTTTCATGATTAATTTGAGGAATCATAGTTCCATTTTATGACAGATTTTATGGCTGGCTGCCAACCTGATGCCAACCCTCCTCCTTTTCCAACTTGGCTTGGCACCAATTATGGTGCTGTTTAAAAATATTCTGTTTATATTTTAAAGGTGTTAATAAATTGAACGTCAGAATGGATTTTTACTGTCTATACTGCCATAGCCCTCTTTGTTGCTTTTTAAAAATATGGGGCCTTTTTCATTACTGATTTTACTCCAGTTTTATACCAGGATAATGCCAGTAATGTAAAGAACCAGGCCTATTATTGGGGACCAGACTACCTAGCAGACTGGTAATGGAATACAAAGCTTTTCATCTGCATCTCAATGGCTCAGAACTGACTGTGATTCATACTAGTGATAGAAAGTTGTTATATTGTTTAATGTTTTTCCTTAAATGAGTTGAGTCTGAGTTGAGCTGCTAACATACCTACTGCCCATATTTCAGATGCCACCAAGAAAATTGCAAGTGTTAAAGGAAAGACAAGGATTCTGTGGACATGGGTACCAGACTGCCAATAAGCTGAGGAACTATGAGCAGAGCACATAGTGGGACCTAGAAGACTTGTCTAAAATTAGCGTAATTGAAGCGTATTCTAGAAGTGATCCTTCCAGGTCAGTGGTATAGCAAAACTTGTGCTGCTGCTGCCCATGTTGTATCAGTTCTACTGATAAACAAGTGAACTCAGGGTTTGATCCTGGAAGGTGCTTAGCATTCAACACCTGGCTTAATTGCTTTCTTGCAAAATTTCTCACAAGTCTGAAATGTTGAATTCCAGACAAACTAAAGCAGTATCTCTCTTTACTTCGCTTACACACTCTTTGGATCAGCTTTTTTTGTTTGCACAGCATCTAGCACAATGGCATCCTGGGCCATGAGTGAGGTTCCTAGGCACTACCACAACATACATGAAATATATAGTACACAAATATAAAACAAGAAATAAACCCCACTGAACATTAGCTACTCAAGTAGTTGCCTAATGGACAAAGAAACATAAATTGTTAACAGGTTATTTGCATGCTCAGCATAATAAAGTTGTCATGCAAAAAAGAAATGTCACTGGTGATAAGGTGCATCCATTTTAGTCAGGTAAAATACCTCTATGAGATCCTGCTGACCTTGAGTAATGGCTCTGTTCCCCTCATAAAAATAACTGACTGTTAGGAGTGTGGAAAAGTACATGTAAAGTTGAGAAATAGTCTTTACTTTTTTTATATGATTATGTCCAGTAGGTGAAGTCTAGTTTTGAAATAGTACTTGCCATTTTGAAATGTGGATGCTGTAGAGATGAGGGGTATGTCTACACTATGGGATTAGTCCGAATTTACAGAATTCGAATTTTGGAAACAGATTGTATAAAGTCGAATGTATGCGGCCATACTAAGCACATTAATTCGGTGGTGTGCGTCCATGTACCAGGGCTAGCATCGATTTCCAGAGCGTTGCACTGTGGGTAGTTATCCCATAGCTATCCCATAGTTCCCGCAGTCTCCCGCGCCCATTGGAATTCTGGGTTGAGATCCCAGTGCCTGATGGGGCAAAAAACATTGTTGCAGGTGGTTCTGGGTACAGCCTCACCCCTCCCTCCATGAAAGCAACGGCAGACAATTTTGCGCCTTTTTTCCTGGGTGAACACTGCATACGCCATACCACGGCAAGCATGGAGCCCGCTCAGCTCAAGACAGCAGTCATGAACATTGTAAACACCTCACATATTCTTGTGCAGTTTATGCTGAACCAGGACTAGAAAAACTAGGTGAGGAGGCGGCGGCGACGGCAGCGCGGCAACGAGAATGATGAGGACATGAACATGGACACAGAATTCTCTCAAACCGCGGGCCCCGGCGCTTTGGAGATCATGCTGTTAACGGGGCAGGTTCTAGCCGTGGAATGCCGATTCTGGGCCCAGGAAACAAGCACAGATGTAGGGATATTAAAGAAGGTACTAACAGTGATTCCCCCAAGTGACAGTGACCCCGTCATAATTTGTCCCCCACACTTTAAAATCCAACAGTTTCACCAAGTACAAAAATCTCTTGGGTCTTCTGTTAAAACTTGTAAGCTACTGTCTGTAGAAAGCATTGATTATATCTATCCTGTGAAAGATACTTTATTACTATGTAAAACTTACAAACAAGTTAACTGACTTTGTTCTTGAAGTAATTGATACAAGGTAAACAAACACTATAAGCCGTTAAGTGACTTTCACTTCATTCAATGGCTCCTAGGACAGACCCCCACCCTCTGTGATTAAAGGGCCGGGAGTCTCAAATGAATTAGCACACACCCTGAAAGTGGTGGAGACAGTAAATTAAAATATGGTTAAAATATGGAATGTATACTGATGAATGCTTGATATACATGAATGGTTAGGGAGGTGCCAGCCTAGAAAGGGAGTATCCATCGGCCGAAGAATGTGTCAAGTGGATGACCAGAAAACCCCCGGAGGGTAAACTGGGATCCACCCCATTACCTGGAAGGATGTGAAACACAAACTTTGGACAGTGTGGAGCCACCAGGAATGTGCCACTTTGGACAGGAATGTGCCATCTGCTGATTGAGTCAGCAACAGCAGGATGAAACAGCTCCCATAGACTAACATAAGAACTAATTCCTATAAGAATGGATTCTAAAGACTGATGACTTTGAGTCTCTGATTCTGCTGCCAGCCTCCAGGAGCATCAGGTGCACCTGACACAGACTCGGCTCCATCCTCATGACCAAGATACCTGGCCAGTAACTTGGCATGAGCAACTTCTAGGCTGGTAACTATAACACCTATACAGAACTTGAATGAATGATTGTGTGAATGAATCTCTCTCTCTCTCTCTCTATATATATATATATATATGTGTGTGTGTGTGTGTATAAGAAATAAGTAGTCAAACAACGTTGTTTACTTTTATCTTTTGTTTTATCAGTATATTTACATTAAATGTGGCATCTTTGCCTTATCCCTCTTAATAAGATCCTGCTGGTTTTTATTCTATTGGTATAACACAGACTTGTGGGACCGCATAGTGTTGCAGGTGTGGGACGATTCCCAGTGGCTGCGAAACTTTTGCATGCATAAGGGCACTTTCATGGAACTTTGTGACTTGCTGTCCCCTGCCCTGATGCGCCAGAATACCAAGATGAAAGCAGCCCTCACAGTTGAGAAGCGAATGGCGATAGCCCTGTGGAAGCTTGCAACGCCAGACAGCTACTGGTCAGCCGGGAATCAATTTGGAGTGGGCAAATCTACTGTGGGGGCTGCTATGATGCAAGTAGCCAAAGCAATCACTGAGCTGCTGCTACCAAAAGTACAGACTCTGGGAAATGTGGAGGTCATAGTGGATGGCTTTGCTGCAATGGGATTCCCTAACTGTGGTGGGGCGATAGATAGAACCCATATCCCTATCTTGGCACCGGAGCACCAGGGTACCCAGTACATAAACTGCAAGGGGTACTTTTCAATGGTGCTGCAACCACTGGTGGATCACAAGGGACGTTTCACCAACATCAACGTGAGCTGGCCGGGAAGGGTTCATGACACTCGCGTCTTCAGGAACACTACTCTGTTTAAATGGCTGCAGCAAGGGACTTACTTCCTGGACCAGAAAATAACCATTGGGGATGTTGAGATGCCTATAGTTATCCTTGGGGACCCAGCCTACCCCTTAATGCCGTGGCTCATGAAGCCATGCACTGGCAGCCTGGACAGGAGTCAGGAGTTGTTCAACTACAGGCTGAGTAAGTGCAGAATGGTGGTAGAATGTGCATTTGGACGTTTAAAAGGTTGCTGGTGCACGTTACTGACTTGGTCAGACCTCAGCCAAACCAATATTCCCATTGTTATTGCTGCTTGCTGTGTGCTCCACAATCTCTGTGAAAGTAAGGGGGAGACCTTTATGGCAGGGTGGGAACCTGAGGTAAATCACCTGGCTGCTGATAACATGCACCCAGACACCAGGGCGATTAGAAGAGCACACCAGGAAGCGCTGTGCATCAGAGAAGCTTTGAAAACCAGTTTCATGACTGGCCAGGCTACCATGTGAAAGTTCTGTTTGTTTCTCCTTGATGAAAACCCGCCCCCTTTATTGACTCATTCTCTGTAAGCAACCCACCCTCCCCCTTCGATCACAGCTTGCTTTCAAAGGAAATAAAGTCACTATCATTTAAAAATCATGTATTCTTTATTAATTGATTATAAAAAGAGGGAGAGAACTGACAAGGTAGCCCGGGTGGGGTTTGGGAGGAGGATCGGAGGGAAGGAAAAGGCCACTAAAAAAGGTTAAAGTAATGACAGCCTTTTGCTTGGGCTGTCCACTGGGGTGGAATGGGAGGGTGCACAGAGCCTTCCCCCCCCCCGCGTTCTTACATGTCTGGGTGAGGAGGCTATGGAACTTGGTGAGGGGAGAGGGTGGTTATACAGGGGCTGCAGCGGCAGTCTGTGATCCTGCTGTCATTCCTGAAGCTCCACCAGATGCCAGAGCATGTCTGTTTGCTCATGCAGCAGCCCCAACGTTGCCCTCCTCTGATCTTCCTGCCGCCACCTCTCATCTCGAGCATCTCTCCTCTCCTCACGTTGATCCCTTCTATCCTCACGTTGGTCCCTCATGTCCTCACGTTGGTCCCTCCTGTCCTCACGTTCACTGGCATTTTTCCTGTACTTTGATACCGTGTCTTTCCACTCATTCAGAGGAGCTCTTTCATTGCGGGTCGATTCCATGATTTCCGAGAACATGTTGTCTCACGTCCTTTTTTTTCTCTGCCTTATCTAAGATAGCCTTCAAGATGGAGGAGGGAGGCTCAAAAAATTTGCAGCTGCTGGAGGGAGAGAAAAAAAGGGAGAGAAGTATTTAAAAAAATACATTTTACAGAACAATGCTTATACTCTTTCATGGTGAACATCACTATTCACATTACGTAGCACATGTTATTTCAGTGCAAGGTCGCATTTTGCATCTTAATATTGAGTGCCTGTGGGTTTGGTGTTTAGAGATCACAGACACAGGTCCGGGCAACAGAATTTGGCTTGCATGCGGCCATGGTAAGCCATTGTCTTTCTGCTTCTGCGCTCTCCTTTCCCACATACCAAGCAAAGTCCGTTGAGTGCTGCGGTTTTCCTGTTAACCTGCAGCAGCAGAAAACAAACTAACCCCGCACCCCATCCAATTCTCTGGGATGATCGCTTTATCCCTCCCCCCACCACGTGGCTAGTATCAGGGAAGATCCCTGCTAGCCAAACGCAAAAAGCTCAGCGCCAATTACCCCCAACCCCTGGCTTGGCTAACTACAGGGAAGGATTTATTTTCAGCCATAGGCAAACAGCCCAGTAGGAATGGCCACCTCTGTCCCCTTAATTAAATTCCTGTATTTCAATCAGGTTACCATGAGCGATATCACTCTCCTGAGGATTACACAGTGAGATAAAGAACGGATGTTCCTTAGAGAATTGGGCCAAAAAAAACCTGATGAGGTTCAACAAGGACAAGTGCAGAGTCCGCACTTAGGATGGAAGAATGCTATGCACTGTTACAGACTAGGGACCGAATGGCTAGGAAGAAGTTCTGCAGAAAAGGACCATACAGTGGATAAGAAGCTGGATATGAGTCAACAGTGTGCCCTTGTTGCCAAGAAGGCTAATGGCATTCTGGGCTGTATAAGTAGGGGCATTGCCAGCAGATCGAGGAACGTGATCATTCCCCTCTCTTCGACATTGGTGAGGCCTCATTTGGAGTATTGTGTCCAGTTTTGGGCCCCACACTACAAGAAGGATGTGGAAAAATTGGAAAGAGTCCAGCGGAGGGCAACAAAAATGATTAGGGGGCTGGAGCACATGACTTATGAGGAGAGGCTGAGGGAACTGGGATTGTTTAGTCTGCAGAAGAGCCTGCTTTCAACTAATTGAAAGGGGGTTCCAAAGAGGATGGATCTAGACTGTTCTCAGTGGTACCTGATGACAGAACAAGGAGTAATGGTATCAAGTTGCAGTTGGGGAGGTTTAGGTTGGATATTAGGAAAAACTTTTTCACTAGGAGGGTGGTGAAGCACTGGAATGGGTTACCTAGGGAGGTGGTGGAATCTTCTTCCTTAGAGGTTTTTAAGGTCAGGCTTGACAAAGCCCTGGCTGGGATGATTTAGTTGGAAATTGGTCCTGTTTTGAGCAGGGGGTTGGACTAGATGACCTCCTGAGGTCCCTTCCAACCCTGATATTCTATGATTCTATGATTCTGTGATTGAATGCCAGCAAACACCAGGACCATACGCTGCCAGGCTTTGTCATGCAATGATACCAGATTACTTGCTACTAGCATGGCGTGGTAAAGTGTCCTACCATGGAGGACAGAATAAGGCTGCACTGCCCAGAAACCTTCTGCAAAGGCTTTTGGAGTACCTCCAGGAGAGCTTCATGGAGATGTCCCTGGAGGATTTCTGCTCCATCCCCAGACACGTTAACAGACTTTTCCAGTAGCTGTACTGGCCGTGAATGCATCCCAACACCTCAGGGCAAATTAATCATTAAAAAACGCTTGCTTTTAAACCATGTTTTATATTTTAAAAGGTAAACTCACCTGAGGTCCCTTCCATGGGGTCATGGTCTTGGATACTGCCTTAGGAGGGTACGTCAGTCAGGCTGAGAAACAGATCCTGGCTGTTGGGGAGAATGGAGTGCTGTGTGCTCTCCGCAAGCTCGTCCTCCTCCTCCTCTTCCCCGTCCGCAGAATCCTCAGGTGTGGCTGAGATTACCCACGCTTCGGAATCCACAGTCAGGGGTGGGGTAGTGGTGGCACTCCCCCTAGAATTGCATGCAGCTCAGTGTAGAAGCGGCATGTCTGCGCTCTGACTTGGAGCGACTCTTTGCTTCCTTGGTTTTTTGATAGGCTTGTCTGAGCTCCTTAACTTTCACGCGGCACTGATATGAGTCCTGTTGTGGCCTCTCTCTATCATGCCCTTGGAGATTTTTTCAAATGTTTTGGCATTTCATCTTCTGGATCGTAGTTCTGCTAGC
Source organism: Trachemys scripta elegans (assembly GCF_013100865.1). Taxonomy (NCBI): domain Eukaryota; kingdom Metazoa; phylum Chordata; order Testudines; family Emydidae; genus Trachemys; species Trachemys scripta. The sequence goes on along the minus strand of NC_048303.1, from coordinate 51,389,358 downwards.
ACGGAATCCTTTCCCCATATAGCAATCACATCCAGTACCTCCCGTACGGTCCATGCTGGTGCTTTTTTTCAATTCTCGGACTGCATGATTACCTGTGCTGATGAGCTCTGCGTGGTCACCTGTGCTCTCCACGCTGGGCAAACAGGAAATGAAATTCAAAAGTTCGCGGCGCTTTTTCCGTCTACCTGGTCAGTGCATCTGAGTTCAGATTGCTGTCCAGAGCGGTCACAATGGTGCACTGTGGGATAGCTCCCGGAGGCCAATACCTTCGAATAGCGGCCACACTAACCCTAATTCGAAATGGCAATACCGATTTCAGCGCTACTCCCCTCGTCATGGAGGAGTACAGATATCAATATTAAGAGCCCTTTATATCGAAATAAAGGGCTTCGTTGTGTGGACGGGTGCAGGGTTAATTCGATTTAATGCTGCTAAATTTGAATTAAACTCATAGTGTAGACCAGGCCAAAGTTAGAGGGAAAAGAATAAAACATATTTCTTTAGGTTCTGACAGTTCATTCAAGAGGATGGGAATCACAGTGGGAACATATTGAAGGGTTAAGAGAAATAAAAACTACCTAGGATCAGAGAAGAAAAACCAAAGGATATTTCTAATATAGGCAGTTCCGTTGTTGGGAGAAGCTGCCCCCTGGCAAAGGTTTTCAGATGCATACAATAGCATGGCTTAAGAAGCAGCTTGGTTCTGTTCTTGAGGAAAGTATGTACTAATAAGGATGAGAACCAAAGATCTAGATGATCTGTTCTTGTTCCTCCTGTCAATGTATGAATAATTCTATAAAGTAGACAATCTCTTTGTGTGGGCGGGAAATGCTGTGAATTAAGGGATCAGATCAGGTTGTGTAGACTAAACCTTTCTAAACCACAGAGTGACATCAGATAATTAAACATATGAAAATAGAAAGCTTATAAAAAAATAGCAATAAATTTCAATGCTGATGATAGATATGTCATTGGGAGAGTGTGTTCAATTAATTTAAAGACTAATAACTAGACAGAAAGTACTGAAAATATTATCTGGAGGCCTTATTTATAAAATATATTTCTTCAGAAATAACTTTCCCCTCATAAATAACTTTCCTCTCATAAATTTAGTTGACCTTTAGAGATGAATGAAAGTGTAACAAATCCAAACTTTCTTTTGGCCATTAAGATAATTAATTCAGAATGTTGCATATACCTGTCTTTTTAGTTAAGGAGAGACAAACCAGCCCACTACAGTATAAATGACATATAAGAATTTATAGGTGTACGTGCTTACTTTCTTCTCATAAAGTAATGCAATAGACTGTAGGTTTCTCTTTTCTTGTGTCTGACAAGATTCCTTGCAATTATAGTTAAGGATTAGCACTTTATTACCTATTAGAAATCTAATATATTCTTAAATCATCAGTAAATTTAAACAATTTTTGGAAAATGTCACCATATCAGGCACATGAGCTTTGGTTTAAAAAAAAAAATCAAAACCTTTTAGCTAAGACAGGAATCACAGTTTGCTGTAGAAAAGCCATAATATCTATGAGTCACACACCCACATTTTCCAGGTCATAATGACAATCAAGTTTATACTTTAGTGAAAGAGCTCAGGGTATTTAAAGCTTTGATGTTTTAAAAGCATCCTTTTAGAAAACAATAACACAAAGCCAGATGCTGAAGTCCTTAATCTATTAAAGCTCCTGTTTACTGCATGGGGTATTTTATTGATGTAGGACTTCAGGATTTGCCTTCAGAGCCTTTCAGATCTCCTAACATGTCCCCTGATTGTTCCACTCTGCCAGTCCTGTAAATATCAATACCATGTTTATTTTCTTCTCTCACTAACAACTGTGTGCATTTTTCTCTGCTACCCCTCTGCAGAGCACCTTCCCTACCCCAGTTATTGAACATAAGAACATAGGAACGGCCGTACTGGGTCAGACCAAAGATCCATCTAGTCCAATATCCTGTCTACTGACAGTGGCCAATGCCAAGTGCCCCAGAGAGAGTGAACCAACATGTAATGATCAAGTGATCTCTCTCCTGCCATCCATCTCCACCCTCTGACAAACAGAGTCTAGTGACACCATTCCTTACCCATCATGGCTAATAGCCATTAATGGACTTAACCTCCATGAAATTATCCAGTTCTCTTTTAAACGCTATTATAGTCCTAGCCTTCACAACCTCCTCAGGTTAGGCGTTCCACAAGTTGACTGTGTGCTGTGTGAAGAACTTTCTTTTGTTTTAAACCTGCTGCCTATTAATTTCATTTGGTGACCCCTAGTTCTTGTATTATGGGAATAAGTAAATAACTTTTACTTATCTACTTTCTCCACATCACTCATGATTTTATATACCTCTATCATATCCCCCCTTATTCTCCTCTTTTCCAAGCTGAAAAGTCCTAGCCTCTTTAATCTCTCCTCATATGGGATCCTCTCCAAACTTAATCATTTTAGTTGCCCTTCTCTGAACCTTTTCTAGTGCCAGTATATCTTTTTTTGAGATGAGAAGACCACATCTGTACGCAGTATTCAAGATGTGGGCGTACCATCGATTTATATAAGTGCAATAATATCATCTCTATTTTATACTCTATCCCCTTTTTAATGATTCCTAACATCCTGTTTGCTTTTTTGACCGCCTCTGCACACTGCGTGGACATCTTCAGAGAACTATCCACAATGACTCCAAGATCTTTTTCCTGATTCGTTGTAGCTAAATTAGCCCCCATCATATTGTATGTATAGTTGGGTTATTTTTTCCAATGATCATTACTTTACATTTATGCACATTAAATTTCATTTGCCATTTTGTTGCCCAAACACTTAGTTTTGAGAGATCTTTTTGAAGTTCTTCACAGTCTGCTTTGGTCTTAACTAGCTTGAGCAGTTTAGTATCATCTGCAAACTTTGCCACCTCACTTTTTACCCCTTTCTCCAGATCATTTATGAATAACTTGAATAGGATGGGTCCTAGGACTGACCCTTGGGGAATACCACTAGTTACCCCTCTCCATTCTGAGAATTTACCATTAATTCCTACCCTTTGTTCCCTGTCTTTTAACCAGTTCTCAATCCATGAAAGGACCTTCCCCTTTATCCCATGACAACTTAATTACACACGAGCCTTTGGTGAGGGACCTTGTCAAAGGCTTTCTAGAAATCTAAGTACACTATGTCCACTGGATCCCCCTTGTCCACATGTTTGTTGACCCCTTCAAAGAACTCTAATAGATTAGTAAGACACGATTTCCCTTTAGAGAAACCATGTTGACTTTTGCCCAACAATTTATGTTCTTCTATGTGTCTGACAATTTTATTTTTTACTATTGTTTCGATTAATTTGCCCTGTACCGACATTAGACTTACCAGTCTGTAATTGCCAGGATCACCTCTAGAGCCCTTTTTAAATATTGGCTTTACATTAGCTATCTTCCAGTCTTTGGGTACAGAAGCCAATTTAAAGGACAGGTTACAAACCCTAGTTAATAGTTCCGCAATTTCACATTTGAGTTCTTTCAGAACTCTTGGATGAATGCCATCTGTTCCCGGTGACTTGTTAATGTTAAGTTTATCAATTAATTCCAAAACCTCCTCTCGTGACACTTCAATCTGTGACAGTTCCTCAAATTTGTCACCTACAAAAGCCGGCTCAGGTTGGGAATCTCCCTAACATCCTCAGCCGTGAAGACTGAAGCAAAGAATTCATTTAGTTTCTCCGCAATGACTTTATCGTCATTCAGCGCTCCTTTTCTATCTCTATTATCGAGGGGCCTCACTGGTTGTTTAGCAGGCTTCCTGCTTCTCATGTACTTAAAAAACATTTTGTTATTACCTTTTGAGTTTTTGGCTAGCCATTCTTCAAACTCCTATTTGGCTTTTCTTATTACATTTTTACACTTAATTTGGCAGTGTTTATGCTCCTTTCTATTTACCTCACTAGGATTTGACTTCCACTTTTTAAAGGAAGTCTTTTTATCTCTTACTGCTTCTTTTACATGGTTGTTAAGCCACAATGGCTCTTTTTTAGTTTTTTTACTGTGTTTCTTAATTTGGGGTATACATTTAAGTTGGGCCTCTATTGTGGTGTATTTAAAAAGCGCCCATGCAGCTTGCAGGAATTTCACTTTGGTCACTGTACTTTTTAATTTCTGTTTAAATAATCTCCTCATTTTTGCATAGTTCCCCTTTTTGAAATTAAATGCCACAGTGTTGGGCTGTTGAGATGTTCTTCCCATCACAGGGATGTTAAATGTTGTTATATTATGGTCACTATTTCCAAGCAGTCCTGTTGTTATTACCTCTTGGACCAGCTCCTGTGCTCCACTCAGGACTAAATCTAGAGTTACCTCTCCCCTTGTGGGTTCCCGCACCAGCTGCTCCAAGAAGCAGTCATTTAAAGTATCGAGAAATTTTGTCTCTGCATTTTGTCCTGAGGTGACATGTTCCCAGTCAATATGGGGATAATTGAAATCCCCCAGTATTATTGAGTTCTTAATTTTGATAGCCTGTCTAATTTCCCTTAGCATGTCATCATCACTATCACTGTCCTGGCCAGGTGGTCAATAAAAATCCCTAATGTACCTCTACACAATTTTCATTCAAGTCCCTCTTAAAAAGCCACTCTTTCCTGAAACCCACAAAACTTAGTTAATTTTAAAATAAATTTAAAACAAAAGGCAAAAAGGATGAAGGGCCATATGTCCACTTACCTACCCAGAGTAAGATAAGAGTAATGCCAGTGAAGTCAATATAAAACTGGAGTAAGAGTCTGATACTGCACCACAGAAATCAATGGGAGTTTTGCAATTCACTTCACTGAGGCCTAAGTGACAATTTTAAAATTGAATTTGGATGTTTTTCTAAAAGATATGCTCTAGGAGAGTGGTTTTCAACCTTATTTCATTGCAGACCCCCAAAACTATTTTAAATGGAGGTGCAGACCCCCTTGGAAATTCAGCCTGTGTTCTGCGGGCCCCTACCATGGAAGTCTTAGACTGAAAACTGACTGAACAGAATTCCCCTATAAATGTTGCACATGCTCGGCATGGCATTTGATACAGCATGAGAAAAGGTGACAAATTGTGGGCTTCTATGGTTATGACAACACTTCTGGGTATTGTCTTTTTGGTGGGGTATTCATACTTTTGATCAGAAAAATGGAATGCTTTTTCTGGAATATGAAACTTTATTTTCACCACAGTCACCTTTCGTGGACCCCTTACACATAGTCTGCAGACTCCCAGGAGTCCGAAGACTCCCAGGTTTAAAACCACTGCTCTAGGAATTATTTTGAGGAAATTCTATGGCCTGTGTTATACAGGAGGTCAGACTACATGACCACAATGGTTCCCTTAGGCCTTGGAATCAATGAAAAATTAGTCTCTAATAGAACCAATTGAAAAATTTTCATCAAAGCAGTTTTCCATTAGAAAAAGGCCATTTCCATTAAACTGAAATTTTTCAATAGAGTCATATCAATTTTGACAAAATTTCATTTAGGAAATGTTTTTGGAAAAATGTCAAAATATCCTGTTTTGACATTTTCAAAATGGTAGGTTTCAATGGTTCATTTTCAGTGACTTTGTTTCAAAAACTACTTTAATTTAGATTTACAATAATAAAAATGGTTTACATGTTTCAAATTTTTCAAAAAGTTTCAATTGCCCTGAAATGAGAGACATTTCAAAATTTCATTTTGAATAAATAAATAAATAAATAAACCCTTTCCCCCCAATAATGTTGTCTTTTTATTCTGATTCAGGGTACAACTATTTATTTTGGAAATCTCAGAATTTTTTGTGGGATGTAAAATTTATTTTCTGACCCGCTGTAGTCCCCACACTGAATTTTCCAGTGTTTCCTCTTTTAGATGCCTGTCATTTAGGTGGCATCATCTTTGGGCCAGGGACACTGTTTCTGAACTGTACAGAACAGAGCATATTGATTGCCATTAGTAAATAGTAATAAGTAACACCACCACTTTGGCCCACTAATGATAGTGAAGGTGTAATGTTTAGTTTTCAAAGCATAACTTGTCATAATGAGCATTCTGAATTCTAGCTTATTTGCAGTAACTTCTTTTTATATTCACAGAAAGCCAGGGTTTAATTTTAAAATTCCTGCTATAATATTTAGCTTTTCATTTTCTCACTTTACTTCAAAGACTGTAGATTCTAACACAGGTGTGTTTTGTTGACTTTCAAGCTGTTTAAATTGACCACACTGGTGGATTAATATTCATTTGAAGTTGAAACTCAATTCCATCTCTCTGCTTCCAAGCAGGCACAGGCTACTGTATCTGCTGACTTCTCTGTAAATAAATGTGCCTCCTGCCTGAAGAGTTTGTTGGGGGCTGTAGAACTTTCCTAATTTTGTAAGTCTTTTCTAATACCATAACAGAACTACATATTCCAAGAGGAGCAGTTTTTGCAAATAAAGCCTGTTATGCTGTCCGAAGCTGGTTAGGCAGTTGCCACTATTGCCCCCCAGTAACAGCTAACAGGAGACTTTCCTTTCAGACACTGACTTCACCGGAGTTACCTCTGTGTCACTTGCAGGCACTCTATTGGGATAGCCCACCAGTATCCACAGAAGCTACAGTCTATTCCAAGACTCAATGACCGCCTTCTCTGTAGAGTGCGGTAACTCAGGGAAGTTAGGACTGCATGCTGCCCTAAGTACCAGTTCAGTTTAGGTGCAATTCAAGGTATCAGTGACAGTATGTATAGCTTGGACCCAATTATTTAAGAGTCCACCTCCTTCCCTGTGTCGCACTGTGACAGTGGAGATCAATGGGGGATCTCAGCTATCAGTGTCCCTGGCAGGGAATTCTTAGTTGACACTGCCTGCCTTTGCCCCTAACCCTCCCTGAGTATTCATCAGAGTCTTTATTTGGAGAGCTTGGGATCATGCTGCAAGGCATTTTTGTTCACTCAGGCTTTCTTCTGAGCACTCACATTTGTTGTTTTTTTACTGGTTAGTTTGATGTCTTGAAGTCCGCTCCCCCCACCCTTCTGAAAGATGGTTCTGTTTCTGAATTTTGAACTCACTGTATGGTTAATAATTTTCATACTGCTCCTAAGTGTTGCTAAAGACTCTTCACTCGTAAATTGAGAAATGTTATTAATTTTCAAAATAAATACATGTATTTGGATGAAAGATAATAATGTACACGAGATAACTTTTGTTGTTGGGATCTAGCTGTCAGAGCTGGATCCCACTGCATAAATCTTTAGCCTTGGCATGTGACTGGAGAGTTCCCTCTTCCTCTGGCTGAATGTTTCTGCAGTTGTCTTGTCTTGTCTTTGAACTCCTCTGTCTCTGTCTTTCCTCCCCCACTCCTCCTAGCACACTTTCTTCAATTCTCTCAGGGCAGCCCATAACTCTGTCTAAAGCCCTACATTTCTTCCTGCTCCCTTAAGGCTCTAGCTCTGTTTTCTTCCGTCATTTTTCTCTGCTCTCTAGCCTGTCCAATTTCATCACTCACACATAGGGAAAGGAGGAAATAGACTCAGACATTTTCTCTAGACTTGGTAATGGGGGCAGTATATATAATGTAACATTAATTTTAAACATCTGAGCTCCACTGGGAATATGAATGTTCTACATGTACATCAAAAATTGTTACAACTGCCTTATAAGCAATGTGAATTGTACTAGGTAATATTTCTTGTTCTTTTCCTGAGGCCCAATGTTTTTAATTTAAATGCTGATGTGGCTTTGTTCAGTAATAAAAGCCTTTAAAATGCACATATTTGAAATGCATATTTCAAAGTTACATCTTCTTGCTCTATTAATCTTTTAAATAGGATAGAGATATTCTGACACATTGTTTATTTTGCCTGGTTTGTTGTCTTGTGCCCTGGAACTGAAAATGATATTCCTTTGCTGATATTTATTCACAAATAATGTGGGTTATCTAATGTTCCACAAGGAAGTTTCTATAAAGAACTACACACTCAATAAAACTTTTGCAACCTAAGTCATGCCATATTGGGATCTTTGACTTCAATGATGCTATGCTGATTTATGCCAGCTGAGGATCTAGTCTGTAATATTTTGCTTGAAACCTCATTCATTCTCTGTTTCCTTTCTCTTACTGATGATTTCCCGAGGCATTTGTGTAAGTCAAATCTTTCTCCTTTTAAATCAGCCTGTGGTTTCTGCTTGATTGATACAGAGTATGTCTACACTGCTGCTGGAGGTGTAATTTCTAGCTTGGGTAGACATACCTGTGTTAGCTTTGATTGAGCTAGTAGGCTAAAAATAAGAGTGCTGCTGCTGCTACTGCACAAGTGATGGGACAGGTTAGGCACCTCAAGTACATACCTAAGGTCTCAGATGGGCTCATATTCAGGGCAGCTAACGCATCCTGCTGCCTGTATCAGTGCAGCTATGCTTCTATTTTTAGTTTGCTAGCTTGATGAGAGCTAGCACAAGTATGTCTACCAGAGCTGAAAATTACATCTTCAGCTCCAGTGCTCATATATACTATGAGCTAGGGCTTTGATTCCAGCTCACACAGACATACTTGCTGTAGCTCAATGGTGCTAGTGGACTACAAATAGTAGTGGAGCCAGGGTAGCACAGGCAGTGGTGAGCAGCTGTAGGGGGTATCTGTGCTGAGTATGTACCCAGGAGGTTCTGGCAGGTTTGTACATGATGTAGCTAGCCCATGCTACCTCTCCATGCTACCCTGGCTATGCTACTACTTTTAGTGTGCTAGTGCAAGTATGTCTATTGAAATGGGAAATCACAACTGTAGCTCCAAGTGTAAATGTAGCCTTAGTATGTCACATTCTAAGGGTCCAATCTTGCTCCCAGTAAAGTCAATGGCAAAATTCCCATTGAAAAAGATTTGGACTCTAAACTAGGGCTCGATCTCAGTTATACCAGGAAAATCCAGAGTAACTGTATTGGCTTCCCTAGAGTTACTATGGACTTAAGCTAGGGTAACAGAGATCAGAATATGGTGATCGATGTTTATGATATTAAAAACTCATCAACATTGAAACAAATGAAGCAATAGCAGCTTCAAATAGTGTTTGTTTATACACAAAACTTGGTCATCTGGAAAGAAATGATACTATTAATAGGAAAGGAAATAGAAGAAAAAGTTCACCATAGTTTAATGAGATTCTTATAAAATCTTAGCATTCTCAAACTTTGCTGGAGATAGAGAGTGACTGTTTATTGTTTAAGCACTTGGTAAAATTCCAACACAACAGAAATTGGATTGTAATCTTATCTACAGTAGTGTGACTTAAATCATAGTAAACTCCACTTTTAAGGGGAAACACAACTTTTATCTTATCCTGGGTAGCACTAACATTTGTTATATTAACTGTATGAGAAATAACCTTAATTTAGCATGACTGCAAGTTGCATTAAACACTGCCATGTTTTACCATAATTATCCAAAATGAAAACAAAAGTGATTTAATTTCATCGGGTCAGATTCTTCCTGGCTCTTATGTGAGTGGCCGAAGGAAAATGGGAGGGTTCAAGGACAGGCTCTCACTTTGCCCACAAAGGAAGTAGGGAGGGTCATGGAGGAAGCAAGGCTATAGCTCAGTCTCCCCATCTGCAATGGATTATGAAGTGGAACCATCGTAGCAAAATGCAGTCCATAAAGGCATGTATTTGAATGCTAAGCACGTTCCCTGTGAGCTCAGGGCATGCTCCCTGTGAGCACAGGAATAAATTCTCAAAAGACAGTCATAGATTCAGAGACTTTAAGGTCAGAAGAGACCATTATGATCTTCTAGTCTGACTTCCTGCACAACGCAGGCCACAGAATCTCACTCACCCACTCCTGTAACAAACCCTGACCTATGTCTGAGCTATTGAAGCCCTCAACTTGTGGTTTAAAGACTTCAAGGTGCAGAGAATCCTCCAGCAAGTGACCCGTGCCCCATGCTGCAGAGGAACGCAAAAAAAAAAAAAAAAATTCCAGGGCCTCTGCCAATCATCCCTGGAGGAAAATTCCTTCCTGACCCCAAATATGGTGATCTGCTAACCCCTGAGAGTGTGGGCAAGACTCACCAGCCAGACACCCAGGAAAGAATTCTCTGTAGTAACTCAGATCCCACCCTATCTAGTGTCCCATCACAGGCCATTGGGCATATTTACCGCTAATAGTCAAAGATCAATTAATTGCCAAAATTAGGCTATCCCATCATACCTCCCCTCCATAAACTTATCAAGCTTAGTGTTGAAGCCAGATATGTCTTTTGCCTCCACTGCTCCCCTTGGAAGACTGTCTCAGAACTTCATTCCTCTGATGGTTAGAAACTTTCATCTAATTTCAAATCTAAACTTCCTGATGGCTAGTTTATATCCATTTGTTCTTGTGTCCACATTGGTACTGAGCTTAAATAACTCCTCTCCCTCCCTGGTATTTATCCTTCTGATATATTTATAGAGAGCAATCATATCTCCCCTCAGCATGCTCCCTGTAAGCACAGGAATAAATTCTCAAAAGGCAGTCATTCCTAATAGATAACACAGTCATTAGCCTTTATTACTGATCACTAAGAGTAAAACTTAAGAAAATGGGGAGAGGCTGATAAAAATCAGCAAGGGTTTGTTAGTTTATAGACGATTCATGCCTCCCCATACTGGGACATGTCTCTCTTCTGCCCAGTGACCCACCCTACCACGTTACCTGTGGGGTTGGGTGGGGTGGCAGCGGGAGGGGGAGCTCTATCTTTCTCTCCCTGTGCTCCCCCAGCACATTTGGCTGCTCTCCCCGACAGCCAGATGGGAAGTGGAACAGAACCACTTCCGCCTGAGAGAGCCTAGCTTGGAGGCAGTGTTGGCCTGCTCACTGCCCGGGCTCAGCTGCTAGAGACAGGGGCCAAGTGAGACTGAGCACCCTCTCCACCCTGGCATGTTTCAGGCTCCTGTCCCTGGCAACGAGGGTGTCAGCAGGCGGCTGCTGTCTCCCAGCCAGGCTCTCAGGCAGAAATGGCTCCCTCCTGATCTACGCCTTGTTGCCAAGGAAACCAGCTGAACATGACAGGGGCGGGATGTGCAGGGAGAGAAGGACAGAGTCTCTCTCCCTCCCTGGGAGGCCAATATGCAGGGGCACTTGGTCATTCATGCGCTACTCCCCCTCCCCAAGTGTCGCCTGTGATTTAGAGAGATCATAAGGACCAGGAAAAGGACAGGCAGCTCAGAAAGAGAGGGAGAGGATACAGAAAGAAAAGCCACCCCAAAGATGGAAGAGCTAAAGCTAAAATAGTGCCATGCTCATTTACCCCACCTGAGACTTTCGCCCAAGCACCATTGTTTGAAAATCTACTCTCCATTTAGACACTTTTTACTGTTTAGAACTGTTTTAAAAGATACTTCACATTCTCTCTCAACTCCAAATTCTGACATTCCTACTTGTCCTCTCAAGGTCTAAAAGCTTTGTTGTTAAAATGGCTTGGAAGGCTGAAAACAAGTTTTCTTTGTCACTGTGGTACTCTCTGAACGTAACCGACTTTACAACTCACAAGAGGCCAATCAGAGGTAAGGAGGGCTTCCTACTCCCAGAAGCAGCTTGTGTTTGCTATATTGGAGTAACAGAAACATCTCCAGCCAGAATCACTTCTGCTGCACTGCTGCTTGGAGTCCCTTCAAGGAGGAAGCTGATCTCCCATAACAGCAATACTACTGTTAAAGATTGTTACTTGTTCTATTGGGCCTTGGTTTCCTATGCTTTATGTATATTGGCACACAGCAGCTTTACCCCATTTATCTCTAAAATGGGCAATAGGAGGTACAATAATTTGTACTATAAACTGATATTGTTCTGCCTTCTTTCTCATTTATCTTTCCTTCCTCACCTTCTCTTTTTAGCCTTTTCCCTTCTTTTCTTCCACTGTTTGTAAGCTTCATAGCACTGCTAGATGTCTTTTATTCTTTTAGTTTGAACAGTTATATCCTGGTGCCTGATGGGCTGAATCTGCAAAGTCCTGAGCAGTCTCAAATTCTTTTGCAGTCAGTGCGATTTGAGGGTGCTCATCACCACCTCACAGGATCAGCATGTATCTTCATTGCAAAGTTAGCTCAGGTGATTGGCACTTAGGTCTGACCACTGTAATTGGCTTAGCTTGGGTGATAGCAGCCACACTGCGAAGCCACACTCAACGTGCTGCATCCATACTGGTGCTGTACTCCTTTGTGTGCAGCACTAGGACTTCTGGGGACACATCCCATGGTTAATAGTGTCTCAGCTTAATGCAGTAGTCAATGAATTATTTTCAGTGTATTGTGGGAGAACTTGTCAGTCCTTCCTGAGCACCTGTGTGAAAGTGGTCTTAGCCCACCAACTCAGTAAGTAAACCACTTCCAGTTTGGCACACTATAGATTTCTATCTGTGGCCTTTGTTCTAACTAGTGCCAAGGCTTGGATCCAGCTCAGGATGATGACCTGTTCCAGCTGTTGGTATTAATGCAGCTTTCATTTCAGGTTTATATATAGAATCTGAAATGTGATGGTGGGCATTTTGGCAGCAGATTGTTACCCTGAGAAGGTGACATCATGCTTTGCTAAGGAGATCACATAGGCTGCATGCAGCCTTGAAGAGTGGACACACCTGATGCAGGTTTTAGTGAGCATGGAATCACCCTGGAGGAGGAACCACAAGCACATCATCATGCTCACCTAAGATGACTAGTAGTAGACCCAGAACTTTCCTATGAGGAAAGCCTCATTTGTAGACCTGTATCAGGAGCTTCCTTTGACCCTTCAGTGTGAAAACATGTAGATGAGAGGGGTTATATCAGTCCAGAATTGGGTTGCTATTGCCATCTGGAAGCTGGCTACCTCAGATTGCTACAGGTGGGTGGCTAATCAGTTTGACACTGGAAAATCAACAGTCGGTGCAGCGGTGATGGATATTTGCAAGGCAATTATTGTTTTGGTACATCCATGGTTGGTGACGATAGCTAGTGTCCCCAAAATAATAGTGGGCTTTGAGCGAATGGGCTTCCCAGACTGGCACTCCCCTCAAGGTGCACAAGATTATATGGTATTTCCAGTCTGGAAGCAGGGAGTACTTAGGTGTTGAGAAAATATGGTTCAGGGGAATTCTGGGAAGGTACTGGAGGTTGTGAGTGACATCCACGCTGTGAGTGGTCATGTTAGCACCATTTGGGCTATAGTCCATCATGTCTTACAGATCAGCTAGACTGAATTTAAAGCAGCATCACACTCAAGTGATAGGATTTTATGTGTGAGAGTCAAGTTAGGACAACACTCCGGTAAGGACCTGAGTTTACTTTGCAGTGAAGACATGCCCTAAGTTAGGCTGATCTTTTCTCATAGGCCTTTCTGGCCATTTATGCCAGAAGGGTGAAGGGCATGTCAGAGATTATACATTTTCTCAATATCGCGCTCTCTCTCCAGCACTCACGGTTGGCCTTGGTCAACAGCAGACTCACCATCTACAAGGAGCCCTTATAATTTGGTTAATCTTTGGGGCTGATATGAGGATCCCTGCTCTTATGATTTCAGGGGGACGCATATGCCTGAGCCAACACTATCAGAGCTCTCCAGCTATGCTCATGAAATCCTTTCAGGACATGCTATAGATGTGGGCTCCCAATAAAAGGTGTGGAGTCTTCTTCATCCAATTTCAGGGGAGCAGGGCACACAGTTTGAAAGGTAATTGCTCTCTGACCAGATAGCTAGGGCACCACAGGGAGTTAGCATAGGAGAAAGGCAACATTAGGAAGCAAGCAGGCCTGAAAAAGGGGAAAACCAGATAGCTAACAGGTACACAGTGTAGTAAAAGCACCAGACAGCAGTGTAGCTAAAAGCCAGCACCACTTCTCAAAACATACAAAAATTAAGGACTATATTTTAAAACTAGAAGGCCCAAATTTTACACGTGAGAAAAGTAGGCCTGATTTTCCACTGCCTTGCACTTTGTCAAATCTTTTATAAATGTGCACGTTCAAAAGAGAGGTGTAATATGCTCCCATTCTGATTTGATATTGTTCTCCACCCTCTTTTCAATGAGTTTGCACAAGTGTAAATAACCCAGCCTGACCCAAGCATCAGGGCAGGCTTTTTTTTTAATGTTCTCTCTAGTTAGATGCAAAACATGCACTCCCTTTTTAAAGTGTGCATCGACCTCTGCTAAAATGTATGGTTCTGTGATGAATAAACAACCCAAACCCAGACATAGTCTCATCTTTCCCCTCTCATAGGCTGATTTTCTACAGTGTTTTTGTTTGTGATGTCAGCATTTAGACCCCTTTCTTTTTCTAGTGTTCAGCTTATTGTTTGTCTTTTTGTCCAACTTAACACTTCATTTTACATGTGGTGTTTGTAGGACAGCATTTAGAGAAGTTCAATGAAAAGGAAGAGAAATAACCAGAGACCAATCAGGTGTCAATCAGATCTTCAGCCCTGTTAAGTCTGTTTCAGGCAAAGCAACTTAAAAGCTGGCTTAAGTGGACATTTGAGGACACATTCTTCCTTCCAGCCTCTGACAGAGAGGTAATGGTTGAGAAAAAACGGGTATGGCTGTAGTGTTCCCACCTGCAGGGACAGCCTTTTCTATATCATTCCTGAGACTGATCTCAATCATTTTTTTGTGACCTACCCAGCATCTGGAGGCCTGAGCATCTGGGAGATTTATGGTTGTTCCCCCCAGGTGAACTGAGCAACAAACAGCCAACCCTGACTGGCCATGTGATTCATTCCAGTTGGCATCCCCATTTATATAGATCCTTAAAAACCAGAAATGAGTGGAGTGTTAGTAATTTTAATTGCCAAGTAATTGTTAGGTGACTGAATAAGATCCAATTCTGCTTTTATAAATGTGGTATGATTGCTTCCAACTTCATGCCACTTTCATTCAGTGATTTGAAGGATCACTCGCACTGCTCCCTCACTGCGGTCTCATTGCTTTGTGCTACTTGTCCAGGGCAAAGTGCCCAAAGCTGACTGAGTTGACCATGAAAGTAGCATCTCAATGTATGAAAATGCTCCACTGCTGCACAGCTAGTGTAATGGCTTCTCCATCTTTCTCATCCTTGCCAACAGAGTAAGAGACATGGATGAGGGGGAAGGGACTACTCATGGTTCACTCAACCCCAGGGATGACTGGCTGCCACCAAGGGGACGATAAGTAGTCAGCCTAATTAAGAGCAGCCATCAGGTTGCTTTAAAGAGGACCTGAGCAGCACACAGCAGGCCTGGGACTTGGAGTACTGAGGTTGTTTCCAAGGTCCCAGCCCTTTTCTTTGTCTTCCTCTCTCCATGCCCTGGCTTCCTTTCTCAGCCACAGCAAAGGATCAGGGCTTTTGTCTTTTTACAGCATTGCTTGCGCGGCATTGGTGAAAAGAATGAAAGGATGTGACGCTTTTCCCACTGCTGCAGTGTTGGTATCTCTAGAGGGGATGGGCAAAGAATCAGATAACATGGGAGATACATTTGCTGAAATAATCAAATTCATCCTTCACACCATGCTGTCTGCCTTTGCATGATGTCTGCCTGTTGTGTATACAGTGCTACTATAAATTATAGGGGTGATGATTCCAGCATATATGTGACTCTGAGAAATGAAGCAGAACATATTGTTTCTCTGAATGGGTCTACACATATACTTTAGAATGATGCCAACATCACATTTGACAAGTTATGTAGGGTAAGTGCTAGTTTTGATAATTTACAGTCATTATTCAACATCTGCCAAGAACACTGCGGCACTGAAAGATTTAGTTGATTTGGCTAAAATGAAGTGAATATAGCTACTTTACCACAGACCAGGAGGTTGACTGACTGCACTTCTATTTGCTGTTTAGAGACTGCAGAGAAGTTGGTCAACCTAAAAGATTAGAATCAAACTCTGGCCAAATTTGACACAGCTGTATTAATATTATTGGAACTTAACACAGAATCAGTCTGGTTATGATAATAACTATTGTTTGTTCATTCTTCTTCCATGTTCTCTCTTTATTTAGTATTACCGTGTGCAAGATGTTGGGGATGGGAATGAGAAGGAGGGTCCAGCTGAGACATGGATAGCACAGTTTCTCCAGGCTCAGTTATAGGGTGATGGTGATTCCATCTTTAGCTCACTTAATACAGAGTTCCAGCCTCCCATGCAGAAGTGTCCCATATTGTTTGACTGTGGGGTTCTGGTAATATATATTAACCACAACAAAAATGATATGAGGGAAGCTTGAAAAAATTGGGTTTGTTTAGTCTGGAGAAAAGAAGACCGAAGGGGGACATAACAGTTTTCAAATACATAAAAGGTTACCAGGAGGAAGAAGAAAAATTGTTCTCCTTAACCTCTGAGGATAGAACAAAAAGCAATGGGCTTAAATTACAGCAAGGGCTATTTAGGTTGGACATTAGGAAAAACTTCCTGTCAGGATAGTTAAGTACTGGAATAAATTGCCTAGGGAGGTTGTGGAATCTCCATTATTGGAGATTTTTAAGAGCAGATTAGACAAACACTGTCAGGGATGGTCTAGATAATACTTAGTCCTGCCATTAGTGCAGCGGACTGGACTAGATGACCTCTTGAGGTCCCTTCCAGTCACATACATCATGTTTAGACACCAGGTAGAAAAGACATCAGATGGAGAATTCAGCTTATTTGTAAAGTGTTTTCTAATGTCTGGCTACCATTTGCAAGCACAATATTGTCATCTTACTTACTGTTATAATAATATATGGAGATATTCCTATCTCATAGAATTGGAAGGGACTTCAAGAGGTCATTTAGTCCAGTTTCCTGCCTTCACTAGCAGGACCAAGTACTATCCCTGACAGTTTTTGTTTGCCCCTTTTCCCTAATCGGCCCCCTCAAAAATTGAACTCATAACACTGGGTTTAGCAAGCCAATGCTCAAACCACTGAGCTATCCCTCCCGCTCCCGCCTTTTCTTATTATCCTATCCTTGGTTACTTATTTCTCTAGAAGTCTCTGACCTTTCTTTTCTTGTGGTGCTCTTCTTTATCTGTGTGTTTTACTTTGTTGGTAGGGTCTCTTCATCCTTATCTTTAGCAAAGTACTTTTTTTATCTTTAATCTTTCTTTTCTCTATATTGGTCTGTCATTTTTCTGTGCTTTTTTCTTTCCCTATATTTTTTTGGTGACTAGCTAACTGAGGGTTTGGGGGGGGGGGGGTGTTGTTTTTTTCATATTTAGATAGTTTTTTTCTTTTCTGTTTCAGCTTTTGTCTTATGATTTGTGTCTAAGATTATTTGTGTATTTTTTCTTTGTCTCTCAGTGTCTCCTGATTTGCTTGTTTCTTTTATTTGATCGTAACATTTTTCTTCCTCCTTGCTAGTCTCATTATATTTTGTCTTTAGAACAATTGCTTTCCCTTTCTGTCCGTCTTTGTGTGCTGTCTTTTCCACTTTGGTATCTTACAGTGTGCCTTCACTTCTGTTCTCCTTTTGTTCTATAGCTGGTTCTTTAAAAAAAAAATTGCATTATCTATCTTATCTATCATGCTGGACTGACAGAAATGAAGAGTGAAAATTTCTATTTGGGCCTAGTCCTACACTCACTGAAATCCATATGACACTCCACTGACTTTTTAATATATCTGACAAAGGCATAACAAGATCCAGTGGTTGGAATTTGAAGTTTGACTAATTCAGTGGCCTTGAAATAAGAGGAAATTAGCAGTGATGGTAATTAAACTTTGGAACAGATTACCTGGGGAGGTGAGGGACTACCATCTGAGAGAAATTCTACAGTCTGTGTGTGCATTGCCCTCAAAATGCAGACAACATTTGCAGTTCTGCCTTGACATCTCACACTTTAAGGCTTCAGGTGATAGCCTGCAGGGTCAAAGAAGGATTTTTCTCCCCTTATGCCCAATTGCCCAGTTATAGTCTATTCTATTTTGTTGTGTTTTTTTTTTTGCCTTCCTCAGAGGTATCAGGCGGTGACCACACCAGGAGATGCGACACTGGGGCAGGGGAGTAAGGGGGCGTCAGACCTGTGCTCTGAGATGGTACAGAGAATCCTCTTTCTTAGAGATGACAGGTTTCAGAGTAACAGCCGTGTTAGTCTGTATCCGCAAAAAGAAGAACAGGAGTACTTGTGGCACCTTAGAGACTAACAAATTTATTAGAGCATAAGCTTTCGTGGACTACAGCCCACTTCTTCGGATGCATATAGAATGGAACATATATTGAGGAGATATATATACACACATACAGAGAGCATAAACAGGTGGGAGTTGTCTTACCAACTCTGAGAGGCCAATTAA
>NC_048303.1:51257088-51370718 GCF_013100865.1 Trachemys scripta elegans | reverse complement strand
ACTACAGCCCACTTGCATCCGAAGAAGTGGGCTGTAGTCCACGAAAGCTTATGCTCTAATAAATTTGTTAGTCTCTAAGGTGCCACAAGTACTCCTGTTCTTCTCTTTCTTAGAGAGTTAGCTGGTGTGTCTTGCTCAGATGCTCAGGGTCTAACCTATCGCCAGATTTGGAGTTAGAAAGGAATTTCCCCCCAGATCAGTTTGGTCTTGGAGGTTTTTCATCTTCCTCTGTAGCATGGCGCATGGTTTGCCTTCTGAGATCATCTGGATATATCTCAGCTAATCAATTCCCGCACTGCAGGGACCTCAGGCACCTGGATCACCATGGTCTCTCCTGTACTCTGCCTTTGGCACTACAGCAGTTTAGGCTCCTGAAGATTGAAATGCTTCAGTTTAACTCAAGTTATTGGGCTTAATATAGGTGTATTGGGGTGAAATTTATTGGCCTGTTATATACACGGGGTCAGATCATATGATCTAATTGTCTTTTCTGGCCTTAAATTCTGAGAAACTAGAAAACTTCATTTGGGAACAGGATCATACATCTTATGAACAGGTATGCAGTAAGGATGGTAACAAATTCCCCCAACATGGTCCTGTTCATGGGTCTGATTCTCATTTACACTAAGGCCCCATTACATGGCGTTAGCAGTGTAGAGAGGCCAAATGTTATGTCTGGCCAAAGAAAGGCCCCTCAACACTGCCTGAGTACTGTAAAGGGGCATTAGTGTAAGGATATGTCTTGAAATCAGAGGTGCAACTACAACATGTGTAGCCATACCTGAGATTTGATTTAGCTAGCTTGAATAACCATAGTAGTGAAGCTGCAGCAGCATGAGCTAGCCTCTTAAGTAAGTACTAGTGTCCATGGACAGATCGTATGTGCTGCAGTCAGACCTTTGATTGCAATGTCGAGAATCAGGCTCAGTGTCTCAAGATGATTCTGAAAGGCTCACTAATGTGGCTGGGATTATAGGAAGTGCCTTCATACACTTGGGGAATGTCTTCACTAGCAACCTTTAAGAGCTGCTGCAGCAGCACTTTAACGTGGCTGTGTAGTCGCAGCACCAGCGCTGGGAGAGAGCTCTCCCAGTGCTATAAAAAAAACACCTCCAGGAGTGGAGTAGCTCCCAGCACTGGGGCTCTCTCTACACCGGCACTTTATAGTACTGAAACTTGCAGCGCTCAGTGGGGTGTTTTTTCATACCCCTGATCAAGAAAGTTGCAGCGCTGTGAAGTTCCAGTGTAACAAGGCCTAAGCTTACACTTAAAAGTTAGGTTGATGTAGCTACATCTGTCAGGGATGTGAAAAAACCACACCCCTAACTGACATAGCTATGCCGATTTAACCCCCAGAGTAGATGCTCCTTGACTGCAGTTCCAGCTCGTATTCTGTGAGAGTCCAGAAGACTGCAAGAGCTGAAAAATTGACAAATCCCCAGTTATCTTAAGTATCTTATTTTTTTCCTAGTTGCTTTTATTAGCTAGGAGGTAGCCTAGCCTTTTTATATTCTTTAATTTTAGGGTGTGATTGTGTGGTTATGTGTATATGTATGAGCACTCATAAAGTCCGCATAGGAATCTGTCAGTAAGAGAGTTCCCCAGGTTTAAACAGCCCTAAATATTGTCTCATAAAAATGCTCATTAAAGTGTGTTCTGTGTAATATGTTTATAAAGTCCTGAGAGACTTGAAATTCTCATCTGTATTTTTCTGGTACACAAGAATTGTCAAATTTGTGCTTATCAAGGATATTCTATTTAAAATTACAATCTCTCTTCTGGGAGGAGAAGAAAGGGTTAGCTACCACAAACAAGTAGAATTCTAAGCAGGGAGGTTTAAAATTGGCTATGAGGTTGTTTTTCAAATATTAAGCAATAATTTGGTTTCCATGTGAAGACATTTAACCAGCTCCATGTTATAGATTTGATTGACTTTGGTACACTCTGACTTTGGTTGACATTTATAACCAAATAGACTGCCAGCTTTTTGGACTCCATTAGAATTAATAAGGATTGATTGTTTTTAGTATTAATTTGATGATTTAATTCCAATCTGTGCTGCGACTAATTTGATAATTTGACTGTGATTTGATATCGATTTGGCAGCTGTATTGCTTCATTTTGTATTTTAGCTTAGTATTATTAACAGTGCTAAGCTTTGGTGATGTGTTTTCTAGATTTTATTAAGTTTGTTTTAAAAACATTTACAAAATTGATACTAAGTCACATTTCTTTAAATAAGCGGAGTGAGAAGAGAACCTCTGAGGATACCTGCCAGTCTATTTAAAAGCCTGACTAGTTTCCCTTAATTAGCCTTTTGTCTTACACTGTTCTTTAGAATCTGGACATGTAGTGGGGTGGTTACCCCGCTCCTGCCTGAGGGGTTTAAAACAGCCCTGGCAGAGGGCTGGGGCAAAGGGAAAAGCTAGGCTGATTGGGAAAGTAGCCACAGCAGGGCCACGCCCCAATCAGGCCACAGCTGGCCTGTATAAAAAGTCTGGGAGTCAGAGGCCAAACAGAGTCTCTCTCTGCCTTGAGAGAGAGAAAAAGAAAAAGGAAAAGAAAAAGGAAAAGAAAAAGGAAAAGGGCCTGGCTGCAGGGAGCTAGACACAGGGTACCTGTAGTGGAGCAGGGCTGGGGAAAGGCTGGGGAGCTCCAGCCTGGTCCTAGGCCAAGGGGTACTGGGGGGTTGCAGAGAGCAGCCCAGGGCTAGGCCAAGGCAGCAGGTCCAAACCCAACCTTGCTGATGATGAGTGGCCTATACTGCCCCAGGGAGTGGGGGCTAGTTGGTGACTGGCAGTGGCCTTCACCTGAGGTGAGGTGGGGTTAGTGGGTGGGGGGTTCCCTTGGGAGGGGAGACCTAGCATATTGCTAGGGAGCAGCACCCAGAGCAAGGGGCAGTGGGGTCCTGGGAGGGACACGGGAACTGAGAAGGAGAGGACAGGAGGATCACTGGCCTGCAGAGGGTGCTCCAGAGGCTGGAGAGCTAATTCCCTGGATGACCAGCAGGAGGTACTGCAGGGGTGAGACTGTACCTTTACAGGACAGACCAGCAAACTCATTACACATAGGCCACCAAACTGCCATCAGATGGCAATGATTTTCAGTTACTATACCTGGGACATATTTGGTTGGTTCCTAGGCATTACTGTAATGTACAATCTGACTGGTAAACCAAGTGCCATCTCTGGCCAAGACCATAGGCGTTTGTCAATTCTTAGCTAACTCCTGGCTGGAAACCAAACCAGCTCACCTGTATGCTAATTTTGTTCAAAATAGATATGTTTTATAAGAATATATTTAGCATTTAGAATCTATGAAATGCTTGTAGGTCTCTGCAGGCATTAATCTCATTTGTAATGTCTGTATTCCATGCTACAGGGAAATATGTAATTTTTGCTTTATAACTTTGAAAATGTTTGCTCTGAACTTGTGAACCCGGGCCTGGGAATCATCCTACCCACCCATTCAGCTAGCCTATCAAGATTAAATGGGCCATTAAGGAACATCACAATACAAAGTGAATAGCCCTATCACACCTGGAAAATGCTATATGAAAGGGAGCTTGTCTCTTGGACTGGAAGGCCAAATGTTAAAGATAGGCCAGAGACTAAATTAAAGCAGAGATCCTCAGGGTCCACCCTGAAAGACATTTTGGATGGACAGATTATTACATCTGTCACCTTTAGGAATGATAGGTGTTAACTCATTTGCATCTATATGTTTGCCTGCTTAAATGTGAAAACTCATTTATTTTCCTAGTTAATAAACATTTAGATGGTTTATTACAGGATTGGCTACCCTAGATCTTACAGCAAAGACAATCTGGAGTAAGTCACTCGTCTTTTGGGACTGGAAGCAACCTGAATATTTTGTAATTTTTGGTGTAAGTGATAAATTATCACCAAATCAAGGTTGCCTGAGTGGCAAGTTAGACTAGAGAGCCCAAGGGGGACTGTCTGACTCCATGGTAAGACTAGTACAGGGATCCAGGAGTTCATATTTGTTAGTAGATTGGTGAAATCTAATTATAAAACATACCACCAGTTTCTGGTATCTACCCTGTTTTTGACAGTCTGCCCTGAGGTAGGCAGTTACAGTCATGAGCTACTCCAGACACGCACTATTATCAAGAACAACATCATATTGAAGCACAACCATAGTAGTGAGTGCTTCATAGAATGAAATAATAGGTTTGCATAATGGTTGTTACATTACTGGTAACAAATTAACAAAAAACACGTGCACAGATCCTGCAGATGCTTCACTTTATGCAGGGTGAACAGTCCCATTCACTTCTTTGCAATTATTCAGGCTATATGACAGTCTTTTCAGAATTGGGCCCAAATATGTTAGGTGAAAATTCACAGTTAGAAAAAAGAGTTGAATTCATTGTACAAGGACTAAGTACTGACCTTGAACTACCATTGGTATTGAGAGGAAATGGTGCACAGATTGAGAGAAGCACAGAGCAGTCATACTGATTCTATAGACTGGGTTGAGGAACTTTTTCTGACACTAATTCAGCATCTGGTAGCAGGCTTCCTGGCATAAAAGTCTGTTAGCAGTCATTTAACAATGTTAGTCCATATTCTACCCTAGTACACAATGTAGTCCCAACCTGAGTCCAGGAAATGAAAAGTTGTGGGGTAAATTAAAAATAAACAAATCCATGATTTTAACTTGCCTGAATTTCTCTGGTGTCTGTTTTATCTCACTACCGTATTTTCTTTATTTGCTCATTTGCTGCTTTCAATGTGTACATCTTGTTTCTTATTTCTTTGTGTTTGTCTTCTGTTGCCTTTTCTGTTGCTCCCTTAGTATTGTGATTTGGTTTAATTTTAATCAAATTTTTAGAAAGGCAATAAATAGGTTAGCATTACTGGGGGAAAAGGTAGGAAAGTGCATGCAGATTACTAAATGCTTGCTGCAGAATTTAGAGAAGTCCTTTTTCCCAGATTGGGCTTCCATTGGATGCAGATTTGTGTTGACTAGCTTCAAAAGCTAATGAACTGACCAAACATTAGACTTAGTCTAATTGCCGCTTCCAGTCACATCATCACCACTCTTTTGCCAAAGGCACATTTATTAACGACACTTGATCAGCTGGGAGTGCATTTGGTTTTTTGAAGTTTTCTGAGATTGTGCTCCACTGTAATCAAATAGATTTGTGTGCAGCAGGCAAGGCTTCTGGGCAACATTTTCACGTTAAAAGCAGGAAACAGAGAGCTCATCTATGCTAATAGCAGTGCAGCTGTAGCATTTAGTGAAGATGTTGCTACGCTTCTCCCACTGGCATAGATACTCCACCACCCTGAGAGATAGTAGCTGTGTAGACTAGAGAAGCCCTCCAATTGACATAGCACAATCTACACCAGGGGTAGGTCAGTATCACTACAGAGATAAGTTCATTGTGTAGACCAGGGCAGAGAAACTGAAAAAGAGCATCACTAGACTAGGGGTGAATTGCCCTCCACCCTTATTTTGGTGATTAGATGGTTCAGATAACTAGCATTGGGATATGTTGGTCTAGATCAATAGTGTAAAGATAGGGGACCAGATATCCTGTTTTTAAAGACTGTCCTGTATTTAAGCCCTCCTGCAGGTATCCCGACTTTCTCTTTAAATTGGGCAAATTGTCCCATATTTTCTGTCTCCCCTACATCAGTAATGGCAGGTCCTGCTGCTGGCCAGATCCCTGCTTGCCAGCTCCCCACCCAACAGCGCTGAGTGGAGGTGGGGGGTCCAGTGGCCGATGATGGGTGTGGGTGTGCAAGGCTTGTGACGGGGCCAAGATGCAGCATGCGGGGCCAGCCGCTCCCCCGTTGGTCCATCAGCACAGTCCCGGCTGTTCTCGGCCAGCAGGGCTCCGTCCCCCGTCTCGTTTCCGACTGGTGCTGGCTCTGCATTGCGAGCTGCGGTGGCTGGTGAGTGCGGGCAGGTGCCAGGCGACAGCCAGTTACGTGTTGCCTCTGCTGCCCATCCATCGGCCCTCTATGTGCTCCCCCTCTCACTATCCTCTCCTTGCTTTGACCTTCATGCCCCTCCCCCCAGCAACATCCATATCTAGTTCTCCGCACAATGCACTCCCAGCGCTGTGCAGAGAACCAGAATCTGGTCAAAACGCTGAACTCACCAACAGCCTGGCCAGCAGGCTCCTTCCTTCCCACACTGCCTCTGGCTGGGCCGTTGCCCCAGAAAAGCCAAGACCCTCCGGTCCAGACTCTGGCCACGGGGAGCAAAGTCCTGTGGTGCCAAAGCTCCGCACAGCCTCTCAACTAAACTCTGGAGTCGGGGGAAGCGATTTCCAGCCTGTTCTCATCCCAAACCTGCAGGCTCCACAGCAGCCCCTGGGGCAGGAGCTTAGCAACCTCTTCACTTGCCGCCCCCCCTCCCCCCCAACCCTGGGTCCTGCCCCCAGGGAGTGTGGGACTGCTCTGTGTCCTAGGCACCCTCCGCTGCTGAGCCACCTCTCTGGCCAGGTTCCATGAAGCTCCTGCAGTCAAGTTCCCTGGGCCCTGGTGCACAATGTATGCATCCTTAGGGCTTAACCTCTTCCTACCTGTACTATAGCCGGAGGCGACTGGGGTATGGCAGTGGCCAGCAGAAGCCTGGAGTCATTAGTTGCCTTTCAACACTGTGCGGGCAGGAAGGAACAAGCTGCTTCCAGCCACATAGGGAAGGGGAGCAGCAGGGAGAAGTATGAGCTCTGCAAAGACATGGGCCAGGTCATCCCTTCCCCACTCCTCCCCTGTGGCTGGAAGCAGCTCCGGTTCCCTCCCGCACAGTGCCGGAAGGCTGCTGCTGGCCATGTTGTGGTGTGAACCCTGGCAGAAATCTGGGGTGGAGGCGCATGTGATGCTGTGTCGTCTCCCCACACCTCCCAACGTGTGGTCTCGGGAAGATGCAGTTCCAGGTCCCAGAAGAGGTAGGTTCCTCCCGGGGGTCCAGCCAGGCATGGAGAGTGCTGGGCAGGGAGGGTTGGCTCAGTCATTTCCTACCCCCTGCCCCGTGTGAGAGAGGTATACGAGAGTATGTGTGTGTCACTCCTCCTTGTGTGAACCCTAAAGCCTTAAAGATAAGGCAAATAAAAAGAATCCAACTACACAGTATTTCTTTTTAATAGGGGCTGAGGCAACTTGGTGTTAATTTGAATGTTTGTACAGCATAGTTCTGATTGATTGCCATTGAACTCACCTGAATAAGAATAATTTTACCAGGTGTCCCGTATTCAGCATAGGGAAATATGGTCACCCTATGTAAAGACAATTCAGATCTTAATCAAGACAAGAATTGCTGCAATTTTGTGGCTGTTGGATGGTTTCAATCAACATGTACACATGTCAATATCACAAAAGTTAAGAAAAGCAGCACTAATTCATAGCCACAGTGTCAGTCTCAGCTGAGAAGCTAAGGACTGAATGGGCATGGAGTCCAAAGTATCCTCTCAGTGCTGGAAGTTGTCTTCTGAGTCATGCAGGAAGCACACTGGCCCAGAAGCAAGGTGGAATTTGAATGATCAATCCTCTTGGTGTCTCTGTTTTGTGAATAAATAGCAGATCTCCATCCCTCTGGTTGCCATCCTGGTAATTTCCATGATCCCTAAATTCATACTAAAAACATTAAAATTGTTAAATGAAAATATACATAGGCCCTTGTCACAGGGGACAGCTCTCATTACCAGACTGGCACAGCCTCCTGGTCATGTTGGGGATTAGTTTGAGGCTGATGCCCACATCTCCAGTCTTCACACCAGTACTCTATCTCTGGTCCCGCCTATAATTTCTCTCTCAACTCCCAGAAACGCAGCATCCTCTTTGCAACCCAGCCAGGTTGTCATCTGTGTTTCCCCCTTCCAGAGGTAGGTGTGGTGTATCTCCAACAACCCAGTGATAAGTGAGGGTGGGGGGACCCAGGCCTGCCCACTCTAATAAGATGGTTCTAGGGTATGCAGTCTCTCCTGTAAGATCAATTTATATTTTATCAACATAACAGTCTAGTCTCCTGTGTGGTCTTATTTCAGTGGCTCTGTTTAGGGTTCTGGATGGTGTTGGTGGCCTGTGACATAGCAGGTCAGAGTAGATAATCTAGTAGTATCTTCTGGCCTTAAACTCTATGACTTCAGATAGAAGAGCCTTCATAATGTATTACTACCCATCCCATCACTTCTTATATGCTACTGAGACATCGAGTCCTGCTTCTGCTCTGCCAATATGGCAGTCTCGATAGTCCATTTATCAAATTTTCCACCTAATATGTTTGTGCTTTTTTCCATGCATGGGAGACACGCCCTATTACAATCTACAAAACAACCTCAATGTTCTTCTCCAAATTCCTCCTTAAAACATATCTCTGTAACCATGCCTACAAAACTCTTGACAAAGTTAGTCAACTGGTGTGTTTTGACTGTTGCTTAGTATACTGATCATAATTGTCTCACCATTTCCTTCCTTGTGTTTGTTGTGTCCCCCTATTGATTCTCTTCTTTTATCTAGAGTGTTGATTCTTGGAGGCAGAGACCATCTTATTATGTGTTTGTACCTCGTCTTGTGTAAACCACATGTTTTATACTACAGCGTTTGACTTTGGCCCAAAGAAAGGGAGAGAAGCAGTGGGGAAGAAGATACAGATTTTAGTTGAAATACTCTGTCTCTGCACACATGCAGAGGACAGGACAGGCATCTCAGCTAGAGGGGCCCAGAAGCATTCAGAGTTAGGGTGTGGCGGTTACTAGATATGCTTATTAGCTGTTCTTGAAGCTGTATTGGAAGTTTTCATTGTGGGCAACCCACCTGGCAGGTAACATCCAGACCCAGTCACCACCCAACACTTGAGCCAATCAGAGCCACAGGTGCACGGGGAGGAGGTTATAAATGTAGGAGTTAAGTCCAGCCCTCTCTAAACTCAATAGCTGATCCATGCAGGACCAAGAAACACATCTGCTGTGATGGCTGGGTCTCAGTTCCCCTCCTCCTTTAGATAAGTATGAGTGCTACTCCAGCTTTAGTTACTAGGGAATCCTCCTATTAAGATAATTGTTTGGACCTAGAGGAACAGCTGGGAGGGGAATACAATAGTTATGCATAATATTTCCTCAGCATGCTCTACCCTATTATACTAGTTCAATAGGGCTGGAGCCTTTATTAGTTACTATTAGTAATACTTATTATTAGGGCTATCAATTAATTGCAGTTAACTCACACAATTAACTCAAAAGTAATCTCAATTAAAAAAATTTATCACGATTAATCACAGTTTTAATTGCACTGTTAAACAATAGAATACCAATTGAAATTTATGAAATATTTTTGGATTTTTTCTACATTTTCAAATATATTGATTTCAATTACAACACAGAATACAAAGTGTACAGTGATCATTTTATATTGTTTTTGATTACAAATATTTGCTCTGTAAAAAGATAAACAAAAGAAACAATATTTTTCAATTCACCTCATAGAAGTACCATAGTGCAATCTCTTCATTGTGAAAATGAAATTTACAAATATATTTTATTACATAATAGCCCTCGAAAACAAAACAATGTAAAACTTTAGACTCTACAAGTCCACTCAGTCCAACTTATTCAGCCAGTCATTGAGACAAACAAGTTTGTTTCCATTTACAGGAGATAATGCTGCCTGCTTCTTATTTACAATGTCACCTGAAAGTGACATGACATGGCAATTTTGTAGTTGACATTGCAAATTATTTACGTGCCAGATATGCTAAACATTCATATGCCCCTTCATGCTTTGGCCACCATTCCAGAGGACATGCTTCCATGCTGATGATGCTGGTTAAAAAAATGTGTTAATTAAATTTGTGACTGAACTCCTTGGGGGAGAATTGTATGTCTCCTGCTCTGTTTTATGCACATTTTGCCATATGTTTCATGTTATAACAGTCTTGGATGATGACCTAGCACATGTTGTACATTTTAAGAACACTTTCACTGCAGATTTGACAAAACGCAAAGAAGGTACCAATGTGAGATTTCTAAAGATGGCTACAGTACTTGACCCAAGGTTTAAGAATCTGAAGTGCCTTCCAGAATCTGAGAGGGATGAAGTGAGAAACATGGTTTCAGAAGTCTTAAAAGAGCAACACTCTGATGTGGAAACTACAGAACCCAAACCACCCAAAAAGAAAATCAACCTTCTGCTGGTGGCATCTGACTCACATGATGAAAATGAATATGCATCAGTCTGTTCTGCTTGGATTGTTATCGAGCAGAACCCATTGTCAGCATGGACGCATGTCCTCTGGAATAGTGGTTGAAGCATGAAGGGACATATGAATCTTTAGCACATCTGGCACATAAGTATCTTGTGACGCTGGCTACAACAGTGCCATGAGAACGCCTGTTCTCACTTTCAGGTGACATTGTAAACAAGAAGCAGGCATCATTATCTCCTGCAAATGTAAACAAACTTGTTTGTCTGAGCGATTGGCTGAACAAGAAGTAGGACTCAGTGGACTCATAGGCTCTAATGTTTGCCATTGTTTTATTTTTGAATGTAGTTATTTTTGTACATAACTATATATTTGTAAATTCAATTTCATGATAAAGAGATTGCACTACAGTACTTGAATTAAGTGAATTGAAAAATATTATTTCTTTTGTTTTTTGTAATACAAATATTTGTAATAAAAATAAATATAAAGTGAGCACTGCACACTTAGTGTTGTGTTTTAATTGAAATCAATATATTTGAAAATGTAGAAAACATCCAAAAATATTTAAATGAATTATATTCTATTATTGTGATTAATCTCACTGTTAAACAATTAATTTTTTAAATCTCGACAGCCTTAGTTGTTTTTATTAATATAGTAGTAGATTTTATGGCCAGAAGGGATAATAATGATAATATAATTGAAAGAGATGGCTAAAATCTACCTACAAAGACACACATTTGTGCCTGGAATCCTTTAAAAAACCCTAACTTGAATGTGATTCCCATGTACGTTAATGTCCCCTTTGACAGTGTAATGGTGGTTTAAAAGGAGTGTAAATAGCCCCTTAAAACTACCCCCTGCTCAGGTGAGTTCCTTGGCTGGGGCAGACCAGCCCCCAACCTAGGGTGTGTGCTGGAGACAGAGAATGGGTGTGGCTGGTGTTCACTGTGCTACAGCTATGCTTTGCTTCCCATGGCCTTTCTGGTGTGACTGCCAAAAGGTATTTAAATTACTATCCCCTAGAACTGTGAAATCTTGTCCAGTGGGAACTGGAAATAGCAGCTATTTAAGGGCCTTTCATTCCTAAAATGGGTCAAAGAAAGAATAATGGCAACATAGATTTTTCCTTCGTCTGAGAGGCAGGTTATTAATTAGTTACAGAACATTTTTGTCTGACTGCTGTTCCTCCTGAATGTAAAGGTACTATAGTATAATTTGTCATTCCCCCAGAAGGATTAGTACTCTACTCTACCAGAGTGCATTTTACCTGCAATGATGTTCTGATAAAAAGGAATTGTTTTTGGCCTAAACTGCAATTTCATGATATTCTTTAAAAAAAAAAAAAAAAAAAAAAAAAAAAAATTAAAAACATTGCTTCCATTAGCTATCACAAGAGACCAAAAAGATCTAATTGTCTTTCTCCCCTGCAAAAACAAATAGCACTGCTTATTTCCTAACTAAATGACAATTTGTCTGTAATTACTTCTTTTTGGGTGAGATTTATTTTTACCATTTTTAGAGGGTTATTGACCTCAACAACAGGCAGTGTGCAATCTGACCTCTTTGTGACCTCAGATGCTGAAACTATACATTGTTCAGAAATCATTGCTAGGTAATGAATAAAGGAAAGAACAGTAAAGAGTGTTGGGCAGAATTCATATAACTTCATTGATTTGGAGAATAACTACATACCTCTTTAGAATGGTCATTGCAATGATTAATTAGTTAATGTCTGAAAAATGCCATATATGGCTAACATTCAACAGCATTTTTCTCACAGTAGGTGTCTCTGAGGGCTGGGGTTCATAGCAGCCCCCAGATTATGAGG
This sequence comes from Trachemys scripta elegans, assembly GCF_013100865.1. Lineage (NCBI taxonomy): Eukaryota > Metazoa > Chordata > Testudines > Emydidae > Trachemys > Trachemys scripta. Next base: position 51,358,708 of record NC_048303.1, on the reverse strand, counting down.
TTATTTGCACAACTGTCCTTTAAAAATGTTTTTTAAACAAACATGAGCAACTGTGCATAGATCCCAGAATACAACATCTCAGTTCCACTTCTGCACTTCCAACACAGGGGTGGCTTGGAGATCCTTCACCCTATTTTACATGAAATGAATGAGCTACATTGATGGACCCCAAGGTTACATCTTATTAAGCTTCACCAATATTTTAAGGTCAAACCTATGCATAACAGTGTGGTCATGGCAATTTTCTGTGATGGGGGAAAAAAGAACTTCAGCTCTGCTAATTAAATACTTACATAATTAGTCTATTTTTCAAAAGTGCCGAACACCCAGAAACTCCCATAGGTTTCTGTTGGGGCTGCTGGGTGCTCAGGTCTTTTGAAAATCATGTTTTAGTTACATAAATATGGATTTAAGAACCCACTTTTAGGCATCTGTGGTCAGAGTCTCAACTGATGTAAAGTGACATAGCTTCATTGATTTCTGGGATCTGACCCTGTTTTGGTAATCTTGGCCACAATGTGTTTACTCTTTCCTAATATGTCATATCTTACCTTATATGCCATTTAAAAGCCATTCATCATTGAGACTTTTGGAAACAGAAGCCATTTTATTTTCTGATGTTACATATTACAAATAATAATTAGTGCGTGTGCTAACAGATAATGAGACATAATCTTTATAGTACCAAGCAGTAGCTCATTGGTGTTACATTATTGTGACCAAATCAATATATTTAACATTAACAGACCTATAATTATAAGAACTAAACATAAATCAAGCACTTATCACTGCATTCAGTATTTAAAACCATCACAAATACTTAAAACTGGCACTGGGAAATATCAAATGTAATTGTAATGAATAATTAATAGTTAACTAATTATATAATTCATAGACCTAATTAACAAAATAGTGGTGATTGTATAGGGGAAGGGGGGGAAATGGTGCTTAGTTATTCTAAACGAACTCAACATTTCAATTATTCTAAAAATATTCTACCCTGGGTCCAATTTTCTTCACTTACAACCTTCTTAAAGCACTTTGTAAAGATTTTAAAATGATTAACAAAGTGTGTGGGTGAAAACGTGTCTGACATAAGGATGTGGGGGCTGTTAGCAACTCATATTTAATTAGAAAATTAAAGCACCGAGAGTCTGCAGTCACTTTCTCATTAGAAGTGCAAGTAGCAAAGTGCCCACAGATCTAAGCTGACAGCTATTGCAGGGAAGTACGATTTCTTGTGGGTTTCTTTGTGTGTGCTTTGCTTTTACACGATCTTCTGTATAGAAGAAAAAAAGCACCATTCCTTTAATCAGCTACCAGTGGAACCGAATATGTGATACATATGTTGGGCCAAATTCTGCTCTCAAAGGGCTGAAGAGAGTGGGGAAGGCGAAAAGGCTTATCAAACAACAGTGGTTTGGGGAAAGGGCAGTGGAATCTTACATAGGTGTCAAAGATGTGGAAAAAGGGAATATTTTCCATGTGGGGGAAGGAGGGAGCCCATCCTATCTACTCTCCTTAAAGAAGCTGTGAGTTCAATTCATATAAGGAAGAGCTCAGCTCCAAGCCACTTTTTATTTTAACATAATTGATTTGCCTATTGCTAATAATCAGATAGTAGATTCTGTGAATCTGATTCCCTGCTGTGTTACTCCAGTTTTATGCTGATTTAATGCTATTAAAATTAGGAATTACATAGGTGTAAAACTGGAGTAGTGCAGATGTGAATCGTATCTTGTGATTTCTTTGAAGACCCTTCATGTAAGGAATGTTGTGCGGTGATATGCACTTACTGTCATTTGATCACACCTGGGCATTGGAATTTAAATGATGCAGAAGATGCTGATCAGATAAAATATCCTGGGCGATCATTAACAATTTATGATCAGTTTAATACATGAATATTTGCATAACAATGATGCATGTATGTGCTAGTTAAAAATATTGAACTAATCAGTGTGTGTGTGTGGTGTGTGTTATAGTTTCTTACAGCAATGGATTTTCTTCTCTGACTTGTGGAGATGTTTTTCTTAATCATATTGGCAATAGATCACAGGATTCACTATTAAATTCTATATTTATCATGTCCTGTTCAATCTTCAGGGGTTGTAGATCCTTAACATTATTCAGAATGGTTTGACCAACAGCTGTAAATAATGTCACTTAGCCTGCAGTGTTTGTGTAACTGTTTTCTCCTTCACAAACTCCTGTGTCGGCATTTCTCTGAAACGGAACAATTGCATTCCACTAACATGGGTAAATGTTGCTATTTCTGATATCTAGTTTCCAGGTCATCAGAGACCAGCCTAGCAGGAGACGCTGGACCAGAACAAAGATACATTTTACTATGTTAAGTAAGTATCAATTAAATTGGTAATGGTCATCCCAAAGGCATAGATAATGAACAGCACTACATGTTTCGAAGCGAGGAAGAAATCAGAATAGATTTAAGATGTTGGGTCTCTGGAGTCTACTGTTCAGGAGGAGTTAGCAGATTACTGGAGGAGGCTAACAATGATTGCAGCTTCTGAAAAGGGAGGAAATGCGATATATTTTCCAGCATAGGTTGATCCTCTTTTTCTCCACCTGTGTCACTCTTATGATAGATTCCACTGACCTCACCTCCAAATCTCTTTTACTTAATATACCTCCTGGCCTTTTCCAGTTTGTGGAACCCTCTGAAGAAATCATTCTATGTCTGTTGGACATAAGATTTTTTTGTTAGTCGCCTGTTAAGCAGCTGAGGCTAATAAATAAGATCAGGAAAGGTGAAAGCTTGCATATTCTTTGTAATATACAGCTATGCAGATGCTATATTTAAATTCAGTCTCATAATGGAACCTGTTCCAGTATGCAAGTCTTGTATGAATTGCTTATTTTGAAATATGAGTAATTTAAATTCATCTTACTCTCTTAGATGTTAAGTTATACAGAAAAATAGCAAAGTTGATTTCAAGATATGTCTCTGCATTCTTAAATGAGGCTGATGACATTCTTCAGCACCCTCTCTTCTGTTTTGAAATGGATTTTTTATGAGCTTTACAGATAATGAAGAGTAAAGAATCTGGTTGCAACTGCTGTTCTACTAAAAATGTATTTCTGTTTGAAATGAAGATTCAGGCTCTAAGCCATTTGTCTTAACGTGAGTGTATGTTTTTTTTTATACATGAAGCTTTATAGGATTAATGCATTTCAAAATATGAGTTTCTTCCAGCACACGGGAACCAAAGAATTAGTTTACATGTGATATAATGAAAGGAGTGAAATGTTGGAAAGTGAAACCAATTTCTACTTTAGAGGAGAGTAAAAACATGTTTGAAAATGACACTGGGGAGGTTTAATATCTATATGCATCACATTTGTTTGATAGACTCTGACCCGGAGGTTAAAACAAGAAAATCTTCTGAAGAAAGTTTGGGAAAATATTCCCTCCCAAAATAACCAGGGACTGTGTATTATGGGTGTTGTGAAACCCAACTATGGCAGCAGACGTGATTAAAATAATTTACATTTATACAGCTCCTACATAAAGAAAGAGCCTAAAAGCTTTACAAACAATATGTAGGGATCAGTGAAGCCACAACTGAAATGCAGCTGCCTCCAAGGTGAAAGGAAGCTGCTATTTTGATAGCACATACCAACACTACACAATATTCTGGACAGAATGTGAAGATTATCTTTTTGAAACTCCAGGGAGAATGTAGGCGGGTACAATGTGATTATCTTATTTGCAGTTTGATCTGAAGAGCAGGACGAACACCTCAACTCAAGGACGCATCTATTCTTGCTGGGAATCTGCTTCTCAGAGCAGGTTGACATACATGCACTAATTCTGCTTGAGCTAGCACGCTAAAAATAGTGGTGTAGCTGGGGGTGGCATGGACAGCAGTTCAGGGTAACCACCTGATCACAAATCCACTCAGACTCCCTTGTGTATGTACTTGAGCAGCTAGCCCAAGCCATTTCCCATGCTACCCTCACAGCTACACTCCTAATTCTAGCCCAATCGCTTGAGTAGAGCTCATGCAACTGTCCAATCATGCTCCCAGCTGTGGTGTAGACATACCCCCCAAAATGTGCCATAGGTTATTTAATAACCATAAGAGGTGAGGACCTTGACTGTATGTTGCATTCAAACGATGGAACCACATGCTGGGAAGTGGTTCAGTACAGAATCAGAGGGCCACTTCCCAGCATGGTGTTACAAGTGGCTCCATGTTTTGAATGAAACGTATAGTCAAGGTCCTCACCACTTATCATTATAATTAAAATGTATAATTCCATTATTTGTGGTTTCATACTGATGGTACAAAGAATATGCTTTTGCTTCACCTCTGAAACAACAATCATTATATCGAGGCTACATAAACTTTTAAATGGGGCTACTGACAACTGAAGAATATGCTTATAATCAACTAAAGCAATAGCTATGGGTGAAACATGAATATTACATGGCCCTCATTCCCTTTGTAACATCCACATTATAAAGCCTGTATTCCAGAATCCTAAAAGATGATAAATAAAAGAAAATATATCAAACAGGAAACAGGATACAAAATTAGAGACTGGAAAGAAGATAATGATACCCAACCTTTAAAAGGGATCAAAGACAGAACAAGGAAACTACAGACATATATGTCTTACCTCCATAATCAGAAGCATTCTAGAGTCACTGATTTGGAACAAACCAAAACAGCATTCATCCAGTACAGATTAGACGGACAGTATGGATCACCAAAATCACTTCCTGCAGTACCTAGGTAGGTATTCTTTGGAGCTCTCCCATTCCAACAGCAACCCATTCTAACTCTGCTTAGCTATAGACAGCTGGCAAGAGCATAGTACAATCTGGTATGGCTAAAAATAATAAAGATTTTTTCAAAGGCACTTAGCTACCTCTCCATAAATATTAAGCATAACTAGGAACCTAGATTCCCTTTATGCCTTTAAAAATATACCACAATGATCCAAACCCTCAACTGTGGCCGAGGAAAAATCAGTTCAGCTGATAATCTTATTCGGCTATCCCTCGATGCGAGGATGATGTCTGTGAAGGGGGTTCATTAATGGGTTTTTAAGTGGCTGAGGAGCCCAGTTCGTGCCCTGCAGATTTTCCCACAGAAGGGATCGGTTTAATCTTAGAAGAGACATAGTTGTTGGCTGGACTATTGTGCCCTTTCTTTCCTCCTTGGTCATTTCTCTGTCTCATGAGAATGTCTCTATTCTCCTCAAAATGAGCTGTGGCTTGGTGTATGGTGTGGCACCACTGTGTCCTGTTCCACACCAAGTCCTCCCAGTTCATTGGGTTCATGTTTCCCTTTTTAAGGTGTACTTTCAGTATGTCTTTGAAGTGCTTCCACTGCCCTCCGCAAGCCCGTCTTCCCTGACTTAACTGAGAGAAGGAGGCAAGTGTCTGGCATATGTAAACAGTGGCCAGTCCAGTGGAGTTGGTTTTCATGATTTGTGCTTCTACACTGCTGATGTTGTCTGCAGAGAGAATCCTGATGTTAGTGCATCGGTCTTCCAAGCTGATCCTGAGGCAGTGCTGCTGGAACCACTCCAGCTGCTTGAGATGTCATCTGTAGGTTACCCAGATCTCTCACACACAGAGAAGGGTGGGAAGGGAATGTCAATTGCCTTATAAACCAAGATCTTGGTGCCTGTTTGCAGATCCCTATGATTGAAGACTCGTTTGAGTAGTCTTCCAAAGGATGTGCTGGTGTGCTGGCACAGCGGATCCTTTATTTGATTTCTGTGTCAATTCTGGCTGTTTGGGAGAGGTGGCTGCCAAGGTATGGAAAATGGTCCACATTTTCCAGGGGTTCTCCACCGACTGTGATTTGTGCACTACAAAGAGTAGTTTGTGCAGGGTGAAAGCTAGTAGAGTACTTTGTTTTTTCCCGACTCTGGGAGAGAGAACCAGGCTGTGATAAGCATCTGCAAAAAAATTTAGTGTGCTTAGCAGGTTGGCCTCTGTGTGTACAAGAATGACATGGTTATCTGCATACTGATCATTGATGCCAATTTTTGTAATCTTAGATTTTGTTTGTAGATGTCGGAGATTGAGGCATTGGCCATCCATACAATACTCAATCCCAGTTCCATCAGGAAGGTGGTCGTAGATGAGAATCAGGATCACGGCAAGGTAATTAGAGAAGAGTGATGGATCAATGACACAGCCCTACTTGACACCAGAGATCAAAGGTTTGGTCTCTGGGCTGTTGCACAGAATGATGGCAGTCATCCCATCATGAAGTAGTCTCATGATAGAAATGAATTTCTGTGGATAGCCAAACCTACACAGCACCTTCCATAGGGCATCATGACTGGTAGAGTCAAAGGCCTGGGTTAGGTCAATGAATGCCATAAACAGTTTCTAGTGTTGCTCTCTGCACTTCTCCTGAATCTGTCATGCCACAAAGATTATGTTGGTTGTGCCTCGGGATGGCCTGAAGCCACACTGTAATTCAGGGAGGAGTTTCTTAGCAAAGCGGAGGGGGCAGTTTAGTAGGATCCGGGTAAGGATCTTCCCTGCAATGGAGAGGAGGGCAATACCTCTTTAACAATGTTGGCCTTCTTAAAGTCAGGTGGAATTTCTTCGTAGGTCCAGATTTTGTTGAGGAGTTGGCGAGTTTGTGCTGAAGCATTATTCCACCAGCTTTAAAAACCTGAGCTAGGATGCCATCTGGGCCTGATGCCTTGTGACTTTTTGTCTGGATGATGGTACTCCAGCCTTCCACAGAAGATGGGAGATCAGCAAGGTGTTCCATTGCTGAGCGTTGTGTAATAAACTCTATGGTGTCTTCAGAGACTGTGGATTCGCAGTTTAGTAGGCTGTCAAAGTGCTCCTTCAAGCATTTTTTTAATGACTACATTGTCCTTGAAGAGGGTGGAGCCATGCTGGGAACATAAGGGGGTTGGGCCTTTGCAGCTTGGCCCATATATAGCTTTTGTTGCTTGAAAGAAGCTTCACAAGTCATCCTGATCTACGAAACCCTGGATCTCAGAGGCCTTCTCTTGCTTCCACTTGTTTTTGATGTCACCTAGCCTCCTTTGGATTTTGGCTTTGAGCAGGTGATAAGCCTCCTGGGGCTGGCGTCACTCCTCGCCTGAGACATGCTACTGCCCTCCTCCTCCCACTGGCGTGGGGCTGGAGTTGTCGCTTGCATGACCCCTGCCTGCCCCCCGCACAGCTGTTGCTGTTCACCTGAATTCTGCCTCCCAGCCATGCGGCTGGCATTCCTACTCATTGGAGCCCTGCTCCCACACAGGGCTGGCATTGCTGCTTGCCCCCCGACATGTTCCTCTGTGCTCTGTTAGGGGTGTGTGCCCCACTTTTTTGGCAAAGTGATCAGTTGGAAAGAGCAAATGGGACAAATGCTAACTTTTGCCAAAAAAAAAAAAAAGTCAGGATGGTCAGGACCAGGCTTAAAAAAGGGACTGTATCACGAGTGCTATAAAACTGCTCCTTGTTGTCTTCCTCATCATCGAGTGTTGGGGCGTATGCACAGATAACCGTGGCATATTGGTTGATGCTGAGCTTGAGCCAAACAGTCATGAGACGCTCATTGATCCATACAGGAAGCTCCAAAAGTTGACTGGCAATCTTATTTTTGATGGCAAAGCCAATCCTATGAATGTGTCTCTCTTCAGGTGGCTTTCGTTTCCAAAAGAAGGCATAGCCACTTCCATCCTCTTTTGATTGGCCCTCATTGGCCTGGCAGAGTTCACAAAGAGCTGTAATGTCAATATTGAGTCTTGCCAGTTCTCTGGCAATTATGGGCATTCTTTCTGGGCATTCACTGTGCTGAGAGCCCATAGGGGAGGGGACATTACAGTTGGCGAAATTCATTGTCTTGTATCTCTTGTTTCAGCCTCAGAGTTGAGTGCAGAGTTGAGGCAGCCTATGTTTGGGGCACCTTTTCTAGCCCCGTCCCCATTTGGAGTGAGCAGAGAAGGTCCTAAAAAGGCCTGTTCAGTCGCTGCTGCCGAAATGCACTTCTGTCTCCTTCAAGCACAAGATGACCATCATATGGCTGCCACCTGTATGCAGATTTGTGACTAAAGACTCCCAGAGATCACTGCTCCTGTCTTCTCCACCACTCATCCATTGCCGCAGGACTTTGCCAAAGGGCTCATGCCCACACAGAGGCCTGTGCGTGAAATCTTTTAACATGGGGAAACTGGTGTAGAGGCAGTAACCACACGAGACTAGTTAGGAGAAAAAACGTGACCCAATGGCAAGGAGATCCAAGACAGCCAGGGTCCTCCCTCTTGCCACAGCCCTCATCTGCCTTTATAGCTGCAAAGTATTAGAAGGTCCTCTATATGCACCTGATCCACTGTTGGGGTCTTGTGAAGTTTGGACTCACCTCAGACCTGCTTGCCAAGGGGGACCCTACCAGGAGTATGAAAGCTCCAGACGATGTAGCTCTGAGGGTCTTTAGCCCACGCAAGCCTCTCCCCTACGACAAGGTTGCGGTCCATCAGAGAGGTCAGCTGAGAATAGAAGGTATGCAAAGAAGGATTTAAGCCACTTTATGTTCCCTTAATCCTGGGGCTACCTAGCTGCTGGTAAAGTCTCTTATGTTCATGCTACTCTAGTTTATGCCAGCTGTCAATAGCCCCAAGGAGCCATGAAGGCAGTTTGGAAATTCCTAGGGAATTGGAGTTTTTGGGTCACATCCACTTTTTCCTGTCCATGTCCCCTACTCCAGGAGCCAGAATGTGGTGTAGAAACTGCTACTCGAAATCAGTGACTCTAGAATGCTTCTGATTATGGAGGTAAGACATACATGTCTGTAGTTTCCTTGTTCTTTCTTTGATCCCTTTTAAAGGTTGGGTATTGTATTATCATCTTTCTAGTCTCTGATTGTGTATCCTGTTTCCACTACTTGAAATATTTTCTTTTATTTATCATCCTTCAGGATTCTGGAATACAGGCTTTATAATGTGGAGATTAGAAAGGGAGTGAGGGCCATGTATTATTCATGTTTCACCCACAGCTATTGCTCTAGTTGATTATAAGCATATTCTTTAGTTGTCAGTATCCCTTTTAAAAGCTTATGTAGCCTTGATAAAATGATTGTTTCATAGGAGAAGCAAAAGTATAAATATTTTATGATCAATATGAAACCACAAATAATGGAATTGTACATTGCAATGGATTAGATGACATCCGGACATGCAGCTTTTTAATATTAGTATCAGAATTAGACATCAGATGCCCAAACTTAAAAGCACTGGTACTTTTAAAAATGATGATGAAAAGCCTTATTTATTTTTAGGTTTGGAAGGTGTTGAAGGACTATATCTTAGCCAAAGCTGCCTCTGAGAGAGCCTCCATAGTTCCAGCTACTTGAAAACTGATCTCCATAATAAGATACTTATTCTGCAGACGCTTATAGAAGAGGCAATTAATTTTGAAACCTGTCAAGGACAAAATAATGTAAATTTTAACTACAATAGTTACGTCAGTTATGTTTACAAGTTAGTAGCTTTTTATTTTTAAATTTGTGGTATTTTCCGTATTTTCAAATGTAGGATAGACCCAGTGAACACTCAAAGAGTCTTTAGGACAAATTCAGTGTTGATGTATAAGGTAGTGTTAGACTCCTGTACACCAGTTTAGATTCCTTAAAGCTACTTACAGGTACTTACTGAAATTTGAGCTTAAATGGTTTTCATTTACACTATATGAGGAGGTGGGAGTTAAATTAGGGGTTGCCTGCTTTAACCCACACATTCATACGCCCCCTTTCCTCCCCTCCAGTATTGTTTGCCTTTGTACACATCTCTTTTCTGACCCTTCAATTTGAGTTACACCAACTGAGACTCACTGGGATAAATTCAGAGGTTATGTATAAAGTGGAGGGAGCGATGGTTTTGTGAAATCAGCTTGAGAGATACATGTTCAAATCTCAGCTGTGCTACAGATTTCTGTGTAGTTTAGGGCAAGTCACTTAATCACTCTGTCTTAGTTTCCTATCTGTAAAATTAGGATAATGCTCCCCTATTTCAGATGGGTGTTGTGAGGCTAAATTCATTCATGTTTTGGAGGTCCTCAGACATAACAATGATGGTGGCCATGTAAACAATGAGGGAGAGAGAGAAAGTGGCAAGTTGGCAAGTCAATGTGCCACTCACTTCACTATTTATGACCCAAGGTTGGAGCTCCCAAGAGAGGGAGAGCTCTCCTTTTCCTTGGAGCCTATGTGGGTGGCTGTTATTATATGCCCAACAGGGAAGACTGACACAGACCCTTGAGGGAGAGCTGTGACTCAGGGAGAGAGACTGGGTGAAGGTTTTGACGTTTGTTTGTCTGGGACTTTCTTTACCCTGGAGTTGAAAGGGTGGCATTTTTCAGTTTAGTTGGAAAGCTACACATATTTACAGCAAGAAAAAATGAAGTAATTTTTTGATGTGCATGGTGATCAGGTAAGAGTGGTTCAGAGACTGACCTTGGCATTTTCACACACATTGCTTTTCTTCTTAACAGAGTGGCTTCATCTTTTGTGATTATAGTCACATACCACCATGTTACTGAAAGGCAGGAAGAGTTCCAAGTGGTGCTTCAGTTATGTGAGTTAGTGCTTCCTTGTGCATCCAGAGTTTAGCTCTTATACAATCTAAAACAAAGTGACATGAAAACAGAAAGTTGAAGAAAGCAAAAATGTAACCCAAATAAAACATTATGGTAATCTGACATTTATAAGTGGTAAAAATGTGGGAGTTGGATAGCTAAAGGGCAGAATTATGTTTCATCTCTGTAAAGTGTTCTGCTCTATCTTTCCTGTATTCATCATCCAGGCTAAACAGTAACTGATGCCGATAGACCTTTCTGCTGTTTAATAATACTACTGTGTAATTTAAAAGTATGCAGTAACCCTAGGCTAACAGGATATTAATGCTTAATGCAGCACTTGATCTGCAGGTCTATTGGCAAAAAATATATATATACTAAAACATCCTTTTTGTAAATTTTATCTAATTTGTTACATGCAATAGTATTTAAGATACAATCGTCAGCTGTGGATAAAGAACACTTGATGCATGAGGGGGAAAAGGGGTGTGTCACTTCCTAGGAGTACCCAGGGTTGTAAGGCACTTCACCTTAGTGCAAGGAAGCATTGTCTGGCCTTGCCTGAGGTCAGTCCCCTGACTTCCCCAGTCACAGGAAACACAAGCACTATCCTCTCTGCCATCCCTTTGTAGGTTAGGGACAGATATGCTCGAACCCCTGAGTCGTCTGGGAATCCCCTTGGAGTTTCCAGCCCCTTATCCAGTGGACACTCACAGAACTACCAGATCCTTTGTTACCAAGGCAGAGGGAGTTCTAGGTAATTTTGTCAGATCTGACCTCCAGGATGGTAGACAAATAGTTTAATAAACAGGTCAAGGTAAATGGTAAAGTGTGCTAGGGTGGAGAGAGACTGGAACACAGATTTACCTAGTCAGGAGAGATGTGACTGAGGAGGTTGATATAATCCCAGAGGAAGAGGTAACATTCCTGGCCTGTGGTAGTTTAAAACCATAGTGCCTTTAACCACATTGAATTAGAGTGGAAAGGTCTAAGGGATACTTTGAATCTGGGAGTTCTTAAGAATTTACTAGTGGATTGTTGGTTGGAAATGACATAATATCGCTGCCCAGAGGTGTTAATCTTGTGACCCACAGCAGAAGGGAATATGTCTCTGAGTTCCCAGAGGTAAACTCTGAAGAAGGGGTGGGGAGACAGAAAGGGACAAAGAAGCCTCTATGTCTTGTTCAGCAGAAGGCAGTAGTGTGTCTCTAGGGCAGTGGGGAGGAGTCCCCCTTGCCTGAGAGAGCCTGCAGTGCAGCAATGCCCAAGCAGAATTTGCTGCAGATCAAAGTGCAACCCTCTCACTGAAAAGCATAAAGGAAGCCACCCACATTAATGGCCCAGACAGAGCACAGGGGGAGGTAGTTCTATGGCCAATGGATTGGTGTAAAGCTGCCCTGATGCAGAGGAGGATCTGGTCCATTGTATGTATCTTACACACTGTGAAATTAAAAAAAGAAACCAGTAAGTGAAGTCTTTTGTGATAAATGTTTTGTCCTAACTTTTCAAAATTGGATATCTAAAGGCAGGGATTTGGAGCAATCAAATTTTTGAATTGCTCCAGTCTGGCTCTACTCCAGCTCTGGGCAAAAACCTACTGGTCCGCGCTCCAGCTCCGGGCTCCGCTCCAAAGTCCTGTCTAAAGGTTAGTTCTAAATCTATCTTTAGGCCCTTAAATAAATAGGCTGGTTTCCAGAGTGGCTGAGCTTCTGTGGGAGTTGTGGGAGCTCCTCAAGTTGCGGGATCCTGAAGATAGTTGGACACTAGAATGTAAAGGGGATCTACAGAGCATCTTAGGTGGGTAAGAAAAGTTTCACATTCATTGATCAACCCTCCATAGATGCTCAGTTCTTTTCTCTCTGTTGCTGGGGTCGTAGTGGTCAGTCTCCAAGGAGATCAACAAGAGCAAGGCAAAGTAGTTCCTTCTCCTGTGTCAGGATGCCTGTAAAGTGTTGGCCAAGAGCACACTGTTTCAGTATCTCCCTTTAGAAGCATTCACAATTGGAGATCCTACAGGTCTCTGAGGGAAGTTTTGGTGGAAGGTGATGGGAGAAGTCATTGCCACCTGCCCTGGGGCAGCTGGATCCTTGCTAGACAAAGAAGTATAAAGTATACCACCCCAAGCCAGCTTGCCTGAATCTAGCTCCCCAATGCCATTTTGACCATCCTTTGGCAGTTGCAAATTATGGAATGTAACCTTTACCTCTTGGCTTGCCTAGAGTGATTCTATCAATACATCTTTCAGTAGTCCACAGAAATGTGATAGGTTTAAATGTCACATGAACTACCACTACACTACTTTGTAAATAAAGCAAAGATGGGTCAGGGATCCTAAATTCAGATCCAGATTGGAATTTAAACCTCCCCAAATGTAGATATTTTGGTTTGAGCCCATTCATAGAAGGAAAGGAAGCTAATGGTAACTCTCAAGGCAAAGTATTAAAGTGTACTTAGCACCACTATTCCCAGGAGTGGCAGAATTCATATTCTGTGCAATGTTGTTAGCGAAGAACTTTAGCTCTAAAACAAACTCAATTAAATACAAATATTTTTAGTTTCTTTACTGAACTCATACAGTAAGTTTATTCTGATCAACAAGAAAATACTAACCTTTTTTTCCAAATAAAAAGAATCCCAAACTTTCAACAGGGACCAGTGTTTTCCAATTCACATCAGGCTCTTTGGGGAATCTTGTGAGTGTCCTCAAAGAAGCTTTGGCTGAGTTATGGTTGAGAAGGAGAGAACCAGAAGCACCCAGGACACAGAGCTGGGAACATAGGCTTGTATAAGTATTTACTGTCCTTAGGAGAGCAAGATGTAGTAGACTCCACCACTCCATTTTTCTATGAACAAGAAAAATCAGTGTCAAGCCTTCCTTTCAACTCAAACTCTGGAAACTTAGCATGAATGCCTCAGCTTCAGATACTAAAATCACCCCAGGTCCTGAAACTGCCAAAGGAACTGTGAAGCCTTTCTCTGGTGTGTTTATGTTAGATGTCTAACTTGCAGGCTAACGCTAAAAGGATCATTATGCTGTGTAAAGGAAGGAACATATCATTTTGACCATAACATAATGGAAAAAAAAATTTGTTTGTGCTAGGTTAGTAAATCCTTCTGAGCTTAATGCACAGTACAGAAAGTGCAATGTTTTATTTTTCTCTTTTAAAATGTGTATCTACTACATTATAATACCCCATTTCATGAAATAAGGTAATTTACTGCAAGCAAGACAAAGATTACATTGCAAGGACAAAGGAAGTGTCCTAGTCTTATGCATACAGGAGCAAATAAAGAGTAACTCCATTGACGTGACTGGAAGTGAATTGGTTTGAGTGGATCAGGCCCACTAACTTCATTTTCACTAGGATAGTTGCATCTGGCAGACATCATGGTTACAGGCATGTGGAATATTCTAGTGGTGAAGGCATTGAACTAAAATTCAGGAGACTATTTGGGTTCTATTTGCAGCTATGCTACTGACATGCTTTGACAAGACACTTCACCTCCCTGTGCCTTTGATTTCCTTTCTGACCTTTATCTGTCCAATCTGTTTAAACTGAAAGCTCTTCAGACTGTTTCTCATTAGTGTTTGTACAGTACCTCACAAAATGAGGCCTCGATATCAGCTGGGCCCTTTAAGAATTACTGTAATGCAAAGAGTGAATAATAATGATAATCTCCATTAGATACCCATAAGAAAAAGCTGTATATTGTTTGTTCTTGGTTCTAATAAATTTTTACCTCCCCCCACTCACCTATATTGTTTGTAGCATCAAGTCTGGAGAAAGGACACAGGAATGTTATTTCTTATTTTCATTTTAAAGTACTTTTTTATTTTCATAGGAGACTCCCCACTCCAAAATTGCTTTTATAGAGGAAAGCTCTGCTGTAGCCTCACAATCAACATTTTTTCCATATAATATATTTTCCCACATAAATAGGAAGAAGCCTGACTATCTCAGATGAACACAGAATGAGATAGTCAACTGTTTGCTGCACAGTGTCATCCTTCTAACTAATGTGAGTCAAAGTGCCAAACTAACTTAAAACTAGAGACGTATGTATCCAAGAGAAAGAATTGGTCCCAAGAAGCTGATTTTATTTCAAAGGGGTGTTTTCAAAGTTCATGTATTTGCACCTACATTTTTTGTGATTGCACATAGAAGTCTGGAATGTGCGTCACTGACGAGTGGACAAAAGTTCTCCAGATCATGGGGGAGGGGAACAATGATCCCCATCCTGTCCCTGTAGCCCAGTCCATGCTCAACTCTCAAACCCCACTCAGGAGAAATCCCCATTTGTCACCCCACACAATATTCTGTGGGCATTCCCATCTTCTCAGGGGGAGGGAAGTGTGAGGAACATCTTCCCAGAAAGTAACCTTTGCCCATTTCTGAGAGAATTTTGCAATTTTGCTCATTTGTTCCTGTTAGAAATGAATCTAGCCCTGTTTCATGTATGTGCATAGAAGTTACTGTTCACTTCACTTGTGTGTGCACTTTTTTTTTTTTTTTTTTTTTTTTTTACAAGCATGATCAATATGATGCTTCCCTGAAGTTTGGAATGAGGTAGCATAATTCACAGTACATGTGATTTCTGTAAAAGCCAGTGCTATGGAAATACTAACATTCTTCCCACAAGACCTTCTCCACAACCATGTGTGTGTGGGTGGTGAGGGGAAGGGCGGGGAGGGGGAGAATGAGGTGAGTACCAAAGAGGTTAGTGGGTTCATGCAAAGAGGTATGCTGTGAAATAACTGTTGCTGTCCAAAGCACCACAATGGAAACCAGATGACAAAGTTAAATGAAACATCTTTGTCTTTGTTGATAACTAAGGGAGAATACAAAGAAAACAGAAGTAACAGTGAAAATATGTGACACTGAGCTCTTTATGACTCTCCTACCCCTACCAATAGTTACTACTGGCAATCATGGAAGTAGTCATGTCATGGGAGTCATTGTGCCTATCATCTGATAAGAGCCCTGAGATATAGTGTCAGACAGAATAGTAAGGAGGGAATGTGTTAAGTTCCTCCAAAATCCTTACAGTAATTAAAGAAACAGTTATGTAACAAAGTTTATGTGCTCCCCATGAACCAACCTGAAACAGAACAGTTGACATGAAACAAAAATACTGGCATTAAAGTGATGATGGCATTAAAGTGCATTAAAGGTATCCATAGCACAAAATCACAGCCAAAGGTGTTAAGTTTCTGGGAGGTATTCCAATTGTCTGCTCTCAGTTAGTACATTAACTGCAGGAGATCAAAACCCACTGAGGTTTCTCACAACTGAGGTGAGTGGCAATGCTTTTTTGAGCTTGTCAAGCAGAAACACAATGTCACAATAGTGTCCCAGTCACCTTCTGGCTTGTTGGTTTTCCATTGTATGTGAGCACACAGCATCACAAATTTCCCTGGCCTTCTGGGAACCAGGAGCAGTTTGCACATGAATGAAGTAAAGTTGTCTGAACTGGTTTTGAAAAGCAGTTGTTGTGTGGAAGTATTCCCCTTCAGCCTCAACTATGTTATGCAAAGCACAGTGTTCCACAATAATCAGAACTGTGCTGGCCACACTAGCATCTAAACCGGTCCAGAGACACCCCAGCAGGATTGCTAACACCCAAAGTTGCACTTCCCCCACCATACTGCAGTTACTCAATTAGTGATTGAATTGCCTTTTTCTTGGGTTGGTGATATAAGGATAAGGCTTCATGAGCCATGGTAGGAATGGATATGTAGGGTCCCCCAAAATAAGTGTTGGCACAAACCCTGTACATAGTCACATCGTTTTGGGTGAATAAAGTCCCTTTCTCCTCCTCCCCCCCTCCCCCCAGCCATACATCCCTGATCTTCTGAGGACTTTGACATCATGGACCTTTCCTGTGTGTCAAATGTTCATGTTCATGTGGTCCACTAAGCCTTGGAAAACCACCTTTGCAGTTCATGTATTCACTGGCCCCTTCTATTGGGCAAAGTACAGGGATGTGTGTTTTGTTCTGTCAATGCCTCCTCCCCCACAATTTGGAAAAAACATCCTCTGAAAATCTGTTATTATTTCAAAGACTTGGTGTAATGGGGTGTCCATCCCAGATGGGACTGGAAGGGGGTAAGGTGGCCAGGTAGGCTTATTCACTCCATAGGCTACACCTGGAGGAAGAGCCAGGGAACAGGGAATTGACTGCAAGCAGGTTCAGCTGTGCTGGAATAGGCAGGGTCTATAAAGCCAGGAAGTTGGCAACAGACAAGTGGTGGTCCTGGGATAGTTTAGTCACTCCCTGGGAAGGGGGAGGAGGGTTTCAGAGCAAGGATGGAAACCTGGAGTTGTAGGAAGCAGTCTGGGGAAGGAGCAGTGAGGGCTGGGAGAGGAAAGCCCATAACTGTTTTCTGTAGGGTCCCTGACTGAAACCTGGAATACTGGGTGGGCCCAGGTTCCCCTACCAGCTACCAAGGCCATGGCATAGACTAGTGGGGCAGTGAACAAGAAGTCTGCCTAGGTCACTGTGGGAGTGACAGGGAATTGAAGGATGTTACCCTGGGGAAGGCAGGGGGGACACTGAGTGACCTAGCTGTAAGGCTGAGTCATGAAGCAGACTCTGCAGATCCTGGGATGAAAGGGGAGCTGCAGACCAGAGTGAGAGATTGGGTGATGGTGTATAACCACAGAAAGGCATGTCAACCTCAAGGAGCTAATTCCCAGAGTGACCAGGAGAAGGAGCCAAACAAGTGGTGAGTGGAACACCCTGTGACACTTGGGTAATGGCAACTACCTGTGGGTAGATTACAGTATAGAAAGCCTGGTAAACCTGTACAGCCACCACTCCAACAGTTGACTTTCCAAACCTGAACTGATTGGCAACTGACTGGTAGCTGTCAGGTGCTGCCAGCTTCTAAAGGGAAATATCCACTTGCTCCTGTACTGGTGTGCATTTCCCAAATAGAGTGATATGGTGTTGGAGGTTTGGTGTAAACTCCTTGTACAACTCAATGGAAGTCTGCTTCCTCATTCTGAAGTTCTCTAGCCACTGGTTGTCATCCCAGGTTTCCAAGGCGAAGTGGTCCCACCACATTGTGCTGGTTCGCTGGTTTACATACCGTTATGATCCCACCATTCAGAATATATGTACCATGGGGCCTGAGTAAATTTTCATTTCCCCCTGGAGGTCAGGTGTCTTTACCACCTGACAGCTCCCTGGACCAATTCTGTCCAATATCCATAGACTCATAGACTTTAAGGTCAGAAGGGACCATTATGATCATCTAGTCTGACCTCCCGCATGATGCAGGCCACAAAGCCATCCCAACCCTTTCCCTTGACTCTGCTGTTGAAATCCCCAAGTCCTGTGGTTTAGAGACTTCAAGTAGCAGAGAATCCTCCAGCTAGCGACCCCTGCCCCATGCTGTGGAGGAAGGCGAAAAACCTCCAGGGCCTCTGCCAATCTACCCTGGAGGAAAATTCCTTCCCGACCCCAAATATGGCGATCAGTAGAACCCCGGGCATGTAGGCAAGATTCTCCAGCCAGACCCTCATCGGCCATTATACTATTTACCAGCGATGGCACTGCATAAACATCAATCCTCTTAGCAGGAGCAGAACCACATCTTTGTGGATTTGCTCCATGTCTCCAACACAGTTTGGCAGAAGGGAGAGATGAGCAGGAGTTGCCATTGTCAAGTACAGTTTCAGCCCTGTGCAGCAAGACCGTTCCTAGGGTGTATCCTGTGATACAAGACTTTGAGATATCACCCATGAAATTTTATTGCTAAAGTTGTGTACTGAAGAGGGGTGGTGCGGACATGGATTTATGCCTGTGGACAGCATATACCCATGACCAGTATGGCATATGTGGATAGTCAGCATGGATACAGGGTACACTCTAGCAGCACACTCACATCTAACTGTGCACTCTCCCAAGTGTAGACGTCGCCTAAAAGTGAGCATGATAACATTTACCTACCACAAAAGATGGTTGTGAGGTGTTGTTTAATTATATTTGTAAGACTGGAACTCAGTTTATCAGACAGGAAGTGCTATAAAAGTACAAAGTATTAGTCTGACTAAAAACTCAGTGTGATAGGTATAGCAATTCCCAAATATATTTGGGAGACCTTACTGTGTTAAGTTTATGTATCATTGTATGTAATTTCATTGAGGAGGGTGACCAGAGCACTTCCAAGAATTAAGAACAGTGGAGCATGATTAGGCAAATTCCCTCAGATTATTATGCCTCAGGACAAGTACCACCTCTTGGTGAGTCTCGCCGATACAGGTTCAAACTGCGTTCTCCAGAGACTGAGACAAAGAAAGGTCTTTTGGATAAATCGCCTGAGTTTAAACTGACTCAAGCTTTCTTTCTGATCCAGCAAACAGACAGGACCTTCTGTCCAAGGGAGGCCCCAACTCTTTCTGGGAATGGTTGGAAGGACTTGACTTATTCATGGGGATACTAATTCTGCACTAACAGAGGTTATGGTCTTGTGATTACAGCAAAACTCCTTGGTGGGGTGTGAAGTCCTGATCAGCTGCAAGAGCTCTTACTGGAGTTGCTGTGATTTCTGGTAAGCTTATTAACATGTGTGTAGATTCTGTTATTGTTTTTAGTATGTTTCTCTGTAATGCTTTCAACTTAAGAATAAATGTACTTGCTTAAAAAGGTCTGTGTGGCAAATTATACCTACGGGCAATTACACTGTTTATAGCCTCTGAGGAGAAGGCAAGGCAGGCCACCTTAGGCAGTCTGATTTGCTGGAGAATTCACAATGTAGGCAGGGAACTATGAAGCCTGGAAAAAAAACGATTCAGGTTTACCACAAGTGTCTCCACCCAAGAGAGGTGATGACTGGGGAGCCAGAAGTCTGAGACTGGTTGCTCTTGGTGGACCACAGAGGGAGAATACAGATGCAGTTGCCCAGAGGTGTGACACTTTGCACCAGGAAATGAAAAGTGATCCTGTGTATTATATCCTGCATATGAAAATTTGTTACATGTTTGACCATGCAATGATTAGAGGTCAAATATATCTACAGACCATGTGTAAAAAGCTTCTTGTGTGCAATATATATATTAATTAATTTTTGTTTCCGGATGAAAAGTTTTTGATAATATTTACCATTTTCAATAGTATCTACTGTCTAAGGAGCTCATTCAAATATTATTAAATCATCTCTCACAGCAATTGTGTGGTATGGAAATAGGGCCCGATTTTCAAAAGTGCTGAGTACCCACCACCTGAAAATAAGGCCCCTTTAAGGGCATCTGAAACAGGGCACCAAAAAATTCATGCCAAAATAATTTTTGAAAGCTCAGTTTAAGAATATATGTTGGCCAGCCTTAATTATAGGTGATGTTGCCAGCTGTAACTAAAATAATTCCAGTTACTACAATAAATTCATCTACACAGATTCCCCTTGCAGTTTTAATTGGGTACAATAGTCTTCCATTCTTGTCATAAATGGTAGCATGGTTTTGTTCTATGCTGCCTCATTCTACCTCACCAGTAGCTGCATTTTGTATAGAAATTTATCAGCTTATTTGGGAACCTCTGGGATGAAAGATTAATCTGGCTCTATGTCTCATAAATTGCTTGAAGAATCTCTAGCAAGACATGGTAGAGATGGTTGAAAAGTGCAGTTCCCTGCAGGGAGGGATGCAGACCATCTGTGAAATCCTATAGGAAATCAAGGATAATGTACATTACTACATATTGTAGTAATGTGTAGCAGTAGGTAAAAGGCTAGTCTCTTCACAGGGATATGCCAAACCTGGAAACTATAAAATGACAGTTGGTGGAAAGGGAAATTGTAGTAGGTTATGCATCTCTGACTGTTTTCAGCAGCCTTCAACATTATATTAAATTCAGCAGAATAGATGGTCCCATTGCTGACAGGGGAAAGGTAGCCCAGGGGGATATTTTATGTTAATAATAGCTTCAAGGAGTGTAGTGGAAAATGATGGCTAACAATAACTCCAGAAGATGGGCAAAGCTACAGCTCAAACAATCTGTTTCTAGGTATTTGGATTTGCGTAAAGAGAATGTAACTGAGAATCAATGTAACTGAGAAACTTGAGCTGAGGATTGTTGTGCCACATCTATTAGAATGGCAGATAAATGTCTTGGAAATAGTGGTTCAAGGCAGATTTACAAAGATAGCAAACAAATGCTAATAGGAATCAGAAAGGATTAAACCAAAATTGTCAAGAAAGCTCAATACAAAGCATGTTTCTAGCTTTCCTTTTGCTAATCCTCACAGCATGTGTTACTGCCTCCTTCACATTCTCCACCTGGTTCCTCTATTTGCAGGATTTATTTCTGCTGTCCTGCAGTATTTCTTTTCAGAGAAAGGTTTTAGAGTGCTTGTATTACTACCTGGAAACAAGCAAGACAAGAGACAAAGACATTCTAAAGTCTGCTTCATTTGCTAGTTTCTGTCAGAAGGTGTTGCTTAGCATGGAATCCCAGCATGTAACTTTTCTGCTGTTCAAACTCACGCTTTTTTCTAAAGATTCAGACATCCCTTCAACAGCCTTCTGACATCACCTCCCCTTCTTCCCTTAACTAAGCAGCATCAGCAGTCAGAATTCTTCTATGCTATCATTCTATGGTTCTGAAAACTAAATGATTCTAAATAAAAAGGTGATCAAAGAACAATAAGGTAAGAATGTGAATCACTAAAGTTTGCAGACAATTTAATTGGTAATGAGATGGTATACAGTTTCCCTCTAGGCCCTCCATAGGAACCCTCTAAAATACCTTCTATACACTCTCATGATGATGATATAATTGTACACATGGTGCATCCATGCAGAAAATATAACTAGTATAAAACTACTTTTTTTTAAAGCAACAGCATCACATTCTATGCAGATTGCTCTGCATTATCCTTCTAAGATCTTTCTCTTCAGCAAGCAACCATGAAGGCCAGTCACTGATCAAGGAGGACTGGACACAGCTTCTATCCTTTAGAGCTGCTGTGAACATCCCTGAGATGGGGCCACTTGAGAGCTGTGCAAGACATGACCTCCATCAGATGATCAATTTGCCTTCACATTGTTCCTAGTCCCCACACACATACAAAAAACAGCAAGGGATTTTCACTGGGGTATGAATTCAGAATTCCCACACTACACCATTACCTCACCAGACTGCCAGGCTAGCCCTTGCTTGCTATTTTCAACCAGAACAGCCCCCATTGTTACATCTACTTAGTATTATTTTCACCTTCTTAATTTTTCCTAAAGTCTAAATCTCATCATAGATTTTCTCTCCACATCCCATTTTTGTAAATTATCTAGATCTTTTATAATCTCCTCCTCTGTTCTCAAATGTCTTTGTTGTTCCCAGTTTGGTATCATCCTTGAATTTATTAAATGTCATGTATTTATTCCTTTTCCAGAGAGAAGAAGGATGGACAAGGGATTAAGGCACCAGCTTGTGGCTCTGAAGCTCTGGTTCATTTTTCTGCTCCACAGCAGATTTCCAATTTGACTTTGGGTGCCTTCACTCAGACGCAGATCCACAAAGGTACATAGGCCTCTAAGCCCCAGATTTCGCTGGCTAAGTTCCAGTTTTGGCACCATGGCAATCCACATAACACCCACTTGGTTTGTACCCAGTCCTGTAGGGGCTTACATTTTTGCTGTATTTGTTTCCTACCTAAGCTCCAGTGAAATCTACAAACCAGGAAAATATAGGCATTCCTCCACATACTGGGTCAGACTCAAAATCTAGCTATTTGAGGAGGTGGTAGAACAGAGTTTAATTTCCCCCTCTACCTTATGGGGAGAAAGGAGTTGAACAAGAGTCTCTCACACTCATGCTTTAACCACTGGGGAGTGGGCCTGGTGTGGGTCTTCTTCAGTGTCTCCTGTTGAAGCTGCTCCACTATATATCAATAATGAGTCATTGAAGCAGGGGGAGTGGACTCTGGGTGTCCCTCATCCCAAGAGGGTGCCTTATCCATCAGGCTAGAGTCACTCTCTCTTGGACCCAATGACTATTCAAGTATTTATACAAACTGAAACAGCTTCAACAGGCGACAGTGTGGGAATTCATGTCAGGATATCCTGTAGTCCAGGGGTTAGAGCACTATCCTGAGCAGTGTGAGACTCCCATTCAAATGCTTTCTCCTCATCAGGCAGGGGGGGAATTGAGCCCAGGTCTCCCACATCCTGAGTGAGTGCTCTGATCACTGAGCTAAAAGGTATAAGGCTGCTGCTGCTGCCGCCGTCACCACCCTGACATTCCTTGCAAGAAATAATTTAAACAGAGATAGATGTCTCCCTGCAACCACACTTAGGACTGGTCTACACTGGGGGAAAGGGAGTGTCGATGTAAGATACACAATTTCAGCTACGGGAATAGTGTAGCTGAAATTGACGTATCTTATTTTGACTTACCTTGGGTCCTCACGGCACGAGATCGATGGCCGCAGCTCCCCCATCGACTCTGCTACCTCCGCTCGCCCAAGTGGAGTTCCAGAGTTGATGGGAGCACATTCGGGGATCGATATATCGCGTCTAGACGAGACACGATATATCGATCCCCAATAGATCGATTACTAACCGCCGATTCGGTGGGTAGTCTGGACGTACCCTTAGGCATCAAATTCCATGAGGAGGGCAAGGCTTAGTACACACCCCCTCTTGTTCTCAGCTTCCATTGGCTAATTTAGATGGCTCTCTGCCCAGCTTGCTGTCTTTTGTGGATTGTGTTCTTAGGCACAAATCCCTCTCCCCAGGCATTGTACAGGGAGCCTACATGTCCAACTCAGGCTCTGTGGATCCCATTGTTGATTCAATTATTTTCTAGGTGTCTAAAAGTTAGGCATTACAATGCTCAGAATTGCAATGCTAAAGCCCCTTTTTGGATCCAAGCCATAGTCTGTAATACTGACTCCAATGGGGCCAAGATTTCACCCTCTATGCTTTAGTTCCCTATTTTTAAAATAGAGATTTTATATTCTGGGGAAAATATGGGAATAATCGGGGTGGGGGAAAATATTACTTCCCTATTTCACAAAGATGGTGTTAGAGTAAATCAGTTAGAGACTGTGCTCAAATACTATGGTAATGAGGACCATATAAGCACCAGAGATACTGTGTTGGGCTGGCTGAGTGCTGCTTTGAACAATAAAAAAGAATCACTTGAACATATTGGAGCCTGTGAAGAACCTATGAATAGAAGAATGTGAAACTTCATGGATTTTTTTCCCCCCTTACAGTTATTTATTTAAGTTTACATGGGTTTGGTTTGAGTTTTTAGGTTAGAAAGAACTCAAAACTATAAGTGAACTGTACCATGAAATTAAGTGAACATTTGATGTCAAAATTGTATGATAACCATTAAGTTCTATAGAATTTCTATCTAAAATTCAGCCTATGTTGTCCAGAAAGATTCATGGATATGACACAGATTTTAGGTTTGTAATGACATTCAAATCAGCATGCCTACGGTTTGAAAGATACTGGGGCCTCACACCCACTGAATTCAGTGTGAATTTTGCCTTTGACTTCAGTGGGGTCAGGATTTCATCCACTATGAGCTGTATGCATACAGATAAAAATGAACACATACAAATAAGAGTATCTATTCTAAGCACACATTAATATCTGCTTGTAATAAAATACATTGGACTTCCTTCTGATATGATACTGTCACTGTGGAAGTGCTGTAAAAAGACTGTACAGAAGTTAGAACCAGTCCCTTCCCCTCCCTGAGCAGTTTACATGGTAAATGTACAAGAAAGAGTATGAGAGAGGAAGAATTACCCCCTGCTCACAGATTGGCAACTGAGGCAGAAAGTGATCAAGTATTTTCCCCAAGGTCAAACAAGAAATCCCTGACAGAGCCAGGGTTGAACCCAGCTTTCCTGAGTCCCAGTTCAGTGCCTCAACTATGTGATCATCTTTCCAAAGACAGTATGTTTGCCTCTTTCCCTTTCATTTATACACATTTCAAATGCTTAATTCCTTTCTCCACATTGATACACTGATGGGCAAACAGCAGCTCAACTATTTTGGAATTTAAAGAGAGATTTAATATATGTTAATTCTTTGTGGTATAATGATATAAAATTTACTTACCACTGAGAATCAGTTTTAAATTAGCTATAAACAAATTGAGATCATTCAGAATAATTCCATCTGGCAAGATTTCATGGTAACAACTTCACAACAGGGTTTCTGATGAGACAGACTCTTTCTGACTGTGACATGTTTTTATCTTAACATGAAACCTCAGGAGGTGGACTGTGATCGTAATTGAATACATAATTGAAAACAAAATCTCATTCAATGTCATTTGAAATGGAAAAGTTATGATCTGTGTATTTCCTGTATTGGAATTAAATTCCATAGTTAGAAAAAGAGAGTTAATATTGTAGTTGTGTCTAAACTTTTAACAGTGATCGATGGTTACAGTAAATTGCATTTGTCAGAAATATTTTTGTTTATAAACAGTCTGGAATAAGGAAATAGACTGGTCTTTTCACAGTAACCAAACCTGACAACACGACAATGGGAACTTACATTGCTCAGCTCCTCTCAGGATTTTACCCAAATGATCATGCTAGCACTCGCCCATTCTAGTTCTGTGGCATTCCCCATTCTAAAGGTGAGGAATATTATTGAAAAGGGTAATGAACTTTTAAAACCTTCTGTTTCAGTTGTTCACAGCTTCCTCAACCCTTACGAATTACAACTTTTAAAAAAGTGGAGATAGATATGTTAAATTCCTCTTTCATCCACCATGTGGTCATTTTAATAAACATGGTTTAGGTGCACCAGAAGCTCTGTGCGTCACCCATTGTGCACCTTATATATGTATTAATTTACACTGCAGCATGGTTTGTCATGTCTTATTGCTTAATTAGCTTTTAGGATGGTGGCATTTTCCATATTGCCAGCTGAATAATTTCTTAGGAGAATGTATGTATAGGTGAAGTCAATCTAGTGTCAATCCAGTTGGAAAATATTGTCTTTTTAATGACACTGATGGCATCATCCAAAAGGGCAATGGAAGAAAGGTTGACCGTAGTGATTTGTAGGTCCAAACTTTGACTTATCTTAAAATTGTCTTATTGTAAAGCCCAGTCTTGTACCTACTGAAGCCAATGGGGATTTTTCCATTGATTTCAAAGGAAATAACATTGGGCTTCTGATGCGGAAATTCTTTGGAACTATGAGTTTTACCCTTAGTGCAAGTGTATAACTCCCAAGAGAATTCTATGCATGCTGAGGGTGATAGTTAACATTGTATAAAGACCCCTCACAAATTTTTATGCACCACTTAAGCTTCCTTAATGAACCTGAGTCTCCTTTTCCCATTTCCCACAGAAGAGATGCCCAAGAAAAATTCCAGGAAATGGGAACCTTGAATATCCATTCTGTAGTAGAAATAGGGAGCCTGAAACATGGACCTGGTGTAAGGTCTGAGGCCTGAACCAAAGTCATCAAAAGTTATGCTATGAACAACAATCAGGCCCTGTCAAAAGCAGATGCTTGCCTGAAAGTCAGTGACTGGTACACGAATTCAGTGCTAGCATTGCTAAAACACACCAAATATGTAAATACCAGCAGACCAGCACAAGAACACCCTAACTTAGCACACGATAAAATGATTTGACAAAAGTGATGAATAGAGATATTTTTGTGTGAAACATCAGGAATAAAAGTACAAAGACAGGTGGTGAATAGGAATGTTTTGTCTTAAACATCAGGAAGAAAGTACAAGGGGAGGTAACAAACGTGTCATGAAACATGTAAGGTGATAAGTTGTTTATCCCAGATTGTTTCTCGGTCTATAAATTTTGGGCTACGTCACTTTAACCCTTCGTCTGGCCTAGGGCGCAGTGGAAAGTCCTGCCACTGATGTGGTCCATTGTCATGGGCATACATGTGTTAGTTTACCTATAACCATTGAGCCAGGACATTAGCACCATGCTTCGTTGGCAATAACCCTGGATGGGTGCCTCCAATACTAAACCAAGTCTTGTGGTCTTATTGGTCAGTTCGATCGGAGCCTGCTGTATGGGCTATTTGGCCAGAGCCAGTGCAGCATCCAGAAAGAACACACACATGCTGCCAATCATCTGACGACACTTACTACCTCCCTCTCATGTGGGGAAGGATCATCTAATCCATTAGTATTGAATAGACAAAGCGTCACATTCTATTCTGCTGTAAACAGATTTAAGTCAATAGATAAATTTGCCCCCAAACTTTATTTCATTGCATGTGGGGGGGGGGAGGGGAACAAAATAAATGTGAAGAGGACTTTCAAACTGTATTGTCTTTGGGCTACTGATTACTAAATACTGCAACCATCACTCCAGTAAGATCAATCTTTAGTAACACAGAATTGAAGGCGGCTGAATTCTTTGTCTGCATGTCTTCATATTACCTCCATAGTTCAGTCTATGAGCACTACTAGTATTCTGAGATGGAATAACCAGAGAAAGGGAGGTCTGGTTATTACCTCCAGAATGGTGTGAACACTATTACAGGGGAAGATTCTGGCACTGAAACCAAGACTTTTGAATTAGTGTAGGATAAGCCTGAGATGAGCTAAAATAATAATCTTCTGAAGGATAATAGAGACTGAAGCACATAATCCAGGAGAAGTAAGTAAGTGTTTATTGTAAAAGTTTTTATTTGTTTTTAACTCTGAATTCAAGCAACGTGTTCAATAATGGATCTTTTGAAGGCTTCCTGAAAATATGCTGCAACCAATAACATTCATGTAGGTATTTCTGTGAACATTCCTGTCTTGACAAGCTTGGCAGATAGTTTATCACCCCTCCTCCCACCAAAAAAAAAGGTTGAATATCTTAACCTAGTAAGCGCTGCCTGATTTAAACAAACCAAAATACAAAACAGTTCACTGTTCTTGACATCAAGATCTTATTTTATACTTAGAAGTCAAAAAACAAAACAGAGCATGTTAAAAGCATGAAGTATTCAATAAATCATGAGATGCTTATAGGAAATTTCATGAGTAGTGAAAAAATATATTTACTACTGACAAAAACAATGAGTAAAAGGGATAAGTGATTGCAAATATGTATCAAATATTTATAAGAGATAAGAACAATACAAATAATTCCAACTGAAAACCAGCACTGAAACTTAAAATAATTGTATGGAAGATCATTAATAAGGATTTGATAACACTGGAATCCTTAAGCAATTCTACATGGGATGAAGACATTCATGATGGAATCAAGTTATAAAGAAGTAATATTATTTATTTCTATTTAGAATATACAAACAAAACCCAGAAGAAGTGGAATGTACCTAATATTATAGTGCTTTGTTTATAACTGTGAAGGTACATATTTTAAAATATTAATATTATTATACTTCATCAAATTGTTACACCCATAAATGTATTGTTATTGTAAATCTTTTTGCAAAGCTTGCATTTCAATGAAGCTATTAATGCCAAAATTTTCCTTGCAAAATTATTCTGGTCATGAAGAATATTCTCCCATATTGTATATGAATTTATAAACAATCCTTCCTTAGTACATTGATGTAAGTTACTGCAAAATACCACATAATATTATAGATGATCTTCTTTGTTGTATTATTCAGGCAGATCCATTAATTCCTGGTATTACTACAGTTATTTTGTGCTAATACAGTAAATAACTTGTCACCACTGTA
Source organism: Trachemys scripta elegans (assembly GCF_013100865.1). Taxonomy (NCBI): domain Eukaryota; kingdom Metazoa; phylum Chordata; order Testudines; family Emydidae; genus Trachemys; species Trachemys scripta. The sequence goes on along the minus strand of NC_048303.1, from coordinate 51,330,460 downwards.
CTTTTAACAATATGCAAGCCTAGTATAAAACTTCTGTTTATATATTTCAAGTAGAGATGGGTTCAAATCAAAACCACAGAACCAGAAACTCAAAGGGAAAATTCAGATCTTGATTCAAATTTCTGGCCCCTTTCTCTGTAACGTGCCAAACCAAAATCCTCAATCCAAACAGTTCCCAATGTTAAGGATGTTCAGATTTGGATCCAGATCCAAAATATGAAGTCACTAATATTCAGATGTTTTTTCATCAGACATAACTTTCTTCATTCTGGCCCAAATTCAGCAAAATATTTAAGCACTCACATCAGGCACACGATAATTACAATCCTATTAAAAAAATCTCATTGAAGTCAATGGGATTTAAGAATCTTTGTCAATGTCTTGCTGAATTGGGGCCTCTATTCTGAAATTATTGCCTAAACATTCATAATCTGGTGTAGGCAAGACAAACAATATAGTCTCCTGTGCTGAAAAGATCTCCTTTATCCTTTTCAGTTTCAGGCATGCTCAGTTACATGGCCTTACACAAATAGCAATTTATTGGACATTACATTTAGAGATATACATTCAGAGCAGCATGATTTGACCAATCTGGACCCTCCCAAACAGTTCTTTATCTTTGCTTTTCTATGATGCTTCTCTGAGGAACTCTTTACAGTAAGTGAAATACTGTTTTGCTAGGATGAGGCATTAGAGAAGCAAAATGTCTCCCTTTATGCAAACTAAAGTTATTCTAATACCATCATAACATATTTCACCTTCACCAGCATAATGAGTTTATTTTGCTTTATTGGCTAATACCATGTAATACTATTGTTATCACCAAGGAAAAGTTACAATTGGAAGAGAGATGTGCCATCTTTTTGGGGGATGTCTCTACTAGTAGCTTTTTCAAAATTGTAAAGTGTGAACTTTGAAGTGAAAAATATTGTTTTCTGTTTCCAAAAATATATATTAGGACACTGTAAAATATTGCTCATGAAATTTCAACCCTTTCATCAAAAAAATGCAACGTTTTGTAAAATTACTTCAATTTTGCAGAACTGTAAGCTAATTCAAACCCGGGAAAATGCCATTAAACAAGCCAAGCAAACTTCTCTATGAATACTATACTCAGCTTTGTGGTATAACATTACTGCTCCTCATGCTGTGCCATTTATTATTGGCATATAGAGGGCTTTGATTTCAAAGATGTCAGTCACTTCTCCTATAATAATCGAGCTCTATGCAGATAGGTTAATATTAAATCAGGGTTCAGGTAAGGGCTGAGGGCACAACGCTGTAGCCATCAAAGCTACTACTTTGCCTATTTATTTGCTGATGTGATGCTCAGAGCTACTCTGTCCTAGTTACATGTAAAGCCATGGCCCTTTGCATGGTCCAGTCCCATTGAACTTTTCCTTGGTGTCTCTATGTAGTTTGGCATGGAAACCCCTTCTGCAACGCACAAGGCATATGCAAGAATTTCTCTTCGTTCCCTCAACCTAAATATCCCACATAGCCACAATTTGGTGCTCATTGTGCATAGAGACCTGCGTACTATGGGTAAATTTAACACTACAATGGTAACGTGCAAGTAACGGAGAATTCCAGGATCATGAGACACAATAATGTGGATATCACAATTTCTGTCAACCATACTCAAAGCAGCATATGCACCAAGAAGCAGTGCAAGATGCAAGTCATGGGGAACTGATGATTTTAACTTCTTAATCGAGTGCATTCTCTGGTACTTTGTGACCAACATAAAGTCCAATTGGGCTCTCTAGAAACCAAATTAACTTTTAATATTTTCTGGGTGTAGGAAGCTAAGTACTGACCCCATGAACTGCCAATCCAGAACTTGTTTATCATATCCTCAAATGTGTCATTTATCATTTACATCCTGTTAACATTCACTGTAAGGATTGTCATCCGTTTACACTTTTTAATCCTCACATTTTTCTCTCTGTAATTTAGTAATGTTTTAATAAGAATTACAAAGGGGAAGAGTGTACATATTTAAAGTCCTGCTGGATCTTGGAACATCAATTCAAGCTTTGTTCTAAAATAATACAATGGGAAAAATGTTTGTTTATGATCCAGGCTGTTGTTCTCAGCAAGATGCCTTACTTGAAATTGCTGAAAGTGTACTAAAAGTGATGGATGCTGATAAACACTAAATGTTCTGAGGTTTTGTTTAGATAGATTGTTTTATGAATACAACTGAACTGCTGTGATCTGGAAATCTCACTAGTACAACATGGTTTCTTGTAAGACTTTTAGTGCTGTCTCTGGAGTCACAAAACCTTCGTATTTGAAAGAGGGTGATATTTAGATTAGGGAATAAAATCATATGCAGATTATATTTGGGAATCTGGAGGCATGAGGCTTCGGGTAGAACACTGGCATGTGGATCTCTTGATTGACATGGTGTATGGAAGAGACCTCAGGAAGGAAGCAAGGATGGGGATGCAGTGTAACCTTATCTCTATAGAATGGTCGGTTTGCCATAAGAGCACAAAGCTCTTCTATTCATCTACTGAAATAATGGCTATAAGGAAGAAAGTCTTGAGGGACAGGGAGAGGAGAGAACAGGTAGCCTTTGTTCGAAGGAGGGTTTCCTCAGGGCACTGAGAACCAATTTAAGGTCTGTCTGCGGGTCTGTACAGGGAAATAAGCTGTGTAAGTCCTCGAAGAATCTGGCCATAGTGGGGTGAGCAAAAAGTTAGATGCGCTCAGTGGACAAGTGGAAGGCTGTCACAGCAACCAAATATATTCAGAGTAATCTCATTGATAGATATTGTGACTTAAAATACAATAGATAGTCTAGGAATTAGATTAGCAGATTAGCTCCATACTCAAGAACCACCTAGGAACCATGCTTTCAGGTTCAAGGAGGAGGAGTTGGGATGGATCAAGGTCCCAGAGGTCTGAGACAGGAGACTGTTCCTGAGAGGAAGGCAGAGAGGCAATGTCACAGAGCGGTGGAGAAGGTTCGAGTACTGCATTTGCCTAGCCCACAACAAGGCTACGAGGATAATTCTTGCTCTTCCCTGATGCAGTTTGATGACATTTTTGAGAATTAGAACTAGAGGTGGGTAAGCATTTAGCAAGGTACGGGGATTTGATTAAAATAGACTAATATTTATATGGGAAGGAGTATCTGAATGTTTCCCAACTATTAAGATCTTCAATATGATCTACATTTGAATATCAGCCTGTTCACCCACCCTTAATGTACCCTTACTAGCGTTAAAAGCTTTGCTTCGTACTGCACCCAAGAATGGTAGAAAGCGAATTCCATAAACTTTAACAAGCCAAAAACAAAATACACATTGAGATCTATGACTCATTCTAACTTTGTTCTCCTTTCATTTATCTTTCAGGATGCATAGATTGATACCTACTGTAATTATTTTGTATATTACTTCTGGGTTTTCATACCCATACTATACATCATACTACTGCATTTCTTCATTTTCTCTGCTATATGTGGGGGAAAGGAAAGCAGTATTTAAACCATTTTATGTTCAAGTTGCTGCTTTGTAATTTTAAACAGCCTCTTGAGTCTTATTTATTGCCTTTTTACAATAATGTTGCTGTTATGCAATGATATACTAACATTTATCTTTCTTGCTATTGACACATAGAAAGTTTAGAGCTGTCTGGAGAGTTTGTAATACACTACCACTTCCTGAAAGCTTGTTTTGTCTAAAACCAGTAACAAATTAAAAGGATATATTTAAAGGTATTGTATTTTGCTTTTTTTATACTATGCATATTTCCCAAAATTCTGTGAAGGGGATCTCTTTTCACTGTGAAAATTAAGATTACCTGCAATTGATTCTTGTTTGGAATTAACATGAAATACCTCTCTGACTGTACAAAGGGAACAGATGCAAGCTCTTACCTTTCCAGTACCAGAGGTAAAGTTTAGGATAGAGGGAAAAAAAAAAAAAAACCTTTGCACCATTCTCAGAATCCAACAGCTGCCTAACGTCAGATAATTCAGTTCCTTGGTGCACAAAATAACTTGCTAATATCCACCAGAAATAAGTGTTTAATAATAGACTGGACATGGAAGCCCCCAGTGTTTTGTGCATGAAAAGGTGCCATTCTATATATATAAGTTAATATGAAATTACCAATTCATATTGAGAACTATGTAACAGTAGATGATTTTTCTGAACACTGTTTCATTATGTACCCTGCTGTCTTGCTGATGAAAACCCACGCTTTATTTCCACAAGTTGCCATCATACATTTCATTTCCATTTAAAAAAAAATTAATTCCAGCCGAGTGAAAGTTCCATAGCAAAAGTTTTCATTAATTACAGTCGTGCTTTACACAAATTAAGATACCAACTGTTTGCAAACCATATGTTGGTTCTTTAGAAGTGGATGTTATGATATATAGACTAACATCTAGTGAAGACAAGTATGACCTAGAAGCTCCCTTCTGAGCAGGGTCACTCAAAATCTGAAGCTATCCCCCACCCTTCAAAAGATTACCATTGAGGGGAGGCGGGCTTGGAGAGTGAGCTCCCCACCCCCAACCTACAGAGGTGGCTTCTGCCCTGCAAGGATGGGCCTGCCTCCCCTCTCCAGGTATTGAGACCTGGCACACGGAGTCGCAGAGCCACTTAGGTTTGGCTTGGGCATCGCTCTGTTAGGGGCAACCAGACCAAACTCAAGTGGTGTGTGACCCCTTGCACCTGGTCACAATGCCACTCAGTTTGGGGGCCCTCAAACTACCCCTTTTTTCCCTTCCCCGCCCCCCTCAGGCAGCTCAGATTCTGACTCACTTGGTTGTGCTGCTCCTTATGGATCACAGAGTTGGTTTGAGCTTTGCCTATCACAATGGGGATAATGCACACTTAGTGGATCTAGTAATGAATGCAGTGTTGATATAAATGGTTGTGTTAGTCACAAGTCAGTGTAGATATATTACACACACCTCAAGGGGGTGGCAGAAGGGTAGGGTTTTAGCAGGAAAAGCGAAAGGAATGTTTAAGATGATGTCATAAGTGTTTCTTAAACTCTCTTGAAGGTTGGCTTTCCTACCATAACCTTTACCTTCTGCTCTTTCAGTACCTTTATACCACCTGTGGCTCCAGCAACCAGGTGGGAGATTCCACTTGTGGGCTCAGTCCACTCTGTTGTCTGTCCATGAATTGACAGACACATTCATAGAACCATCTGACAAATGTCCCAGTTCCATATAGAGAGGTAAGTTGAACAAGTGCTTTCTGTCCTTGGAGATGGTTAAAATGATCTGAGTTTGAAAGGATTTTGTTTCTCTGATTGGTTTTGTAATTTACTATGCAGAATAGTACGTAAATGCTGCCCATCCTGCTAAAACTCTGAACAAGAAAACATTATGGGAAGGCTTGGTAATCTTTTTTTTATAACCTTGATGGATAATATTGATGTTTATTTTTAATCTATTTAAATTTTCAGTTGCATGAAATTATGGAGTGGGTCAGACAATAATTATTTAATGACCGTACACACTGATATTCAAAAACATTAAAGATTTATAGCTGTTAAAACACAAATTATCCACATTGCATGTCAAAATATACAAAGTAAATAGCCTTAAACCAAACTCTAAGTTCTCAAGCAGCATTTTTCTTATTTGCCCCATCTGTACATTTTGATTATCTATAGAAACATTTTTTGTCGGTCTGTGAGTGTATGGTGCAATTGACATTTACCAACCTTTACCAATAAGTATAATCCTTCCAAGCCTAATTATGGAGAATCATTTTCAAAAGGTGTGGTTGGGCAACATTTCATAAATGCTCACACTGCAGTTTTAAGGAGTAACTAGAGTGAAAGGTTAAGCAGACCATGCACATCTAACATGTCAGATATTTCTTTTTGCTCTCATCTGCTCCAATACTAGTTATTTTACACTTCCTAAAAAAAAAGTCACAAAAATGCTTTTATGTTTCAACGTACAACATGCATCAGTGCTGGGGAGTGGACTAGATGACCTATCATGGTCCCTTCCAGTCCTACAGTTCTATGATATGGCTTCCTTTATTATTGCAATATAAATTCCTTTGACAACCACTGTGTTGAATCATTTAAACAAACCTTGGTCCGCGACCAACCAGCAGTCCACAAAGATATTTCTTGTGAGTCTTAACATGACAAAACAAAAACAGAGAAAATGTGGTGAGGATGGAGGGTGATTGGGAAAGTAAGTGGCCCCCAAGTGTAATCACTTGCACTGTGGTTCATAGATTTTTAAGGCCAGAAGGGACTATAATCTAGTCTGACCTCCTGCACAACACAATTTCACCCAGTGATTCCTGCATCTGGTCCAACAACTTGTGGTTGAACTAGAGCATGTCTAGTATGCAGAGATTGAAGACAACTGAGCTAGCTGGAAAGTGTAAAATATAACTCAATCTGGAGAAGAAGAAAAATTCTAGCTACTTATGAAACTATTTGCTGTGGTAAAAGCTCATGAGTATATAAGATGGTATGGCACCATGATAAAGTCCGGCTGGGGAGGCTGACCCACAGAGGAGAATGGGGACTCAAAGCCCCAGAACTGCAACTGCTGTGAGGTTCCACAGCATCATATCTAGTTTTTGGCTGAAATATTCCAAATTCCAATTTTCAGGTGAAATATTTTGGTTTTCTACTAAAAACTGAAAAAAAAAAATCAGTATAGTTTTTCAAGAAAAAAAAATCCCTAGAAATTTCCTTTTGTGAAAAATTGTTTAATTAAAACCCTATCCCCCCCCCCACACACACACACTGAATAATAGCTTTGATGGAAACGTTTTGACGAGGCATATTTAACAATTGTCAGTTTAGGTTTTAAAACAGACAAGTAGTTCAGAGGGCCACAATGGAAGTCTGGCACTTTGGAAAAAGGCTCTAGTTTAGAACTTGCATTTTCTTCCCTTTTATACAGTGTGCCTCATAATCTTTGCCCTTCCTTCACCTTAGTAAATTCTCCCCCTCCCCACCTCAACATAATGTGTATAGAAATTTGTGTGTTTCAATAGTGTGGTTACAGTTGTGCACTGCTGCTGTAGCATGATAAAAAAACACTGACTAATCAGACCAGCACTGAACAGTGTCCATAACTGGATGTAAAGTTCAGAGGTAGTATTTATCAAATGCAAATGCTATTTATTTGGATCTTAGGCTCCCATTTACTAATATACTACTTTTGCAAAGTACACAACTGCCATTGGAAGGAAATGGGCAGAGACTCTTCCTATGAATGTACTTGTTTGCTATAGTAGATTACATCTTCTAAAATGCCTTTTAACCTGGGAGCTGGTTCTGTAATCATTTAATCAGTAAACTTCCCACTGAAATCAAGTAATGGGCCTGAGTTTTAGAGATGCTTTTTATTCGGAACACCAGTCAAAATGAATGGGAGCTGCAAGTCAGGTCCAGGGAATTCCACGTGAGGCTTAGTACCAAGTTCAGTGTAATACTATTCTGACTGTGCAAACACAGTACTAATTCTATCAGGGCAAATGCCCCCTCCCCCCAAACCATTGTGATACTTCTGAGCTTGCTTAAATATGAGTTACCTCTGAGCCAGAGCCTGCTTGAGCCTGATGAGTCACCCCGAGCCAGAGTATGAAGAGTCATGAGATGCAATTGCCTGCAGATCTTGTGATAGGCTCCATGCTGTTCAGCGGATCCACAGGTAAGGATTGACCTCTGTGATCCCAAGGTAAATATATCGGCTCCTTAGGGAAGCAGTCTTTCCATTCAGCTCAGTGTCATAATCTGACTGGAAGCATTCCTATTGCCACTAGTTTCAACAGACTCCCTTTGCTCCTGCTCCAGCCATGCCTGTTTCCCTGCTAGCCAGCCCCTACTTCAGCCTGCATCTGCTCTTGTCTCAGGCAGCCACTCAGCAGCTCTGACACCCACTATAATTTTGTTGTGGAGAGAATCCCTTGTTTATCCTGTAGTTTCTCCATGGGGGAGGGATAGCTCAGTGGTTTGAGCATTGGCCTGCTAACCCCAGGTTTGTGAGTTCAATCCTTGAGGGGGCCACTTAGGAATCTGGGGCAAAATGGGTACTTGGTCCTGCTAGTAAAGGCAAGGGGCTAGACTTGATGACCTTTCAAAGTCCCTTCCAGTTCTGGGAGATAGGATATCTCCATTCATTTTACTTAATTTATTTTTAAAATTTTATTTATTTAAAATTTAGCATGGTGCTGCACAACAGGGATTTTGTGGTGAAGCACAAGTGAGCTGGGGGTCAATGGAACTTCCATTGGCTATATATACTAGCCATTCTCCCCATGGAGGGGTGCAGAGGCTACTCCAGCTTGTAAACTGAAATAGTAACTATGGAGAGGCTCCACTGGTATGCCATAGCTCAGGAAAAGGATTCTCTCCAGCACATAGCTCAATTGTATGGGATGTGCACTGGGCTGGAGGCAGGATTTGGAACTAAGTGCATTCAGCACTCAAGTTTTGCTCTAACCCATTATGAAATGTCAAACTAACAAAAAATAAAATCCTTTTCTTTATTAATTTTTAAGAGTTTAGGGGAGATCTGTGTGTGGGGGGGACAACACAAAGGTTTTTAATGTCCTTGTGTGCAACTTTGGCTATGAGTCCCTTACTCACTCATTCTGTTGCCATTTGGATGAATTGTGTAATGTGTGAGAATAACTCACAAAAGTTCTTAAGACAGGTGTTGAGAATATGTAGTTCAAGGACTGTGAAAAGCAGAAAAATAATATTCCAGGAAATCAGGCATAACTCCAGTAAATTCCATACACATCAATAATATCTAAATACAGCTGAAATATTTATAAGCATGACTTGCATATTTGCTTGTGAGAAATGACATAAGGACCACTCTGATTTTTAAAAACATCCCACAAACTGGTTGCTAACTAGTTATATAGCAATGAAAGATGATTCTGTTGTTCAAAGCTGCCTAACATACACATTGGAAAATACTGTATATAATACTTGGTTATTTTCCCAAAATATAGCTGAACATATTCCTCAACATACTCAAACATCTATAATCTACTAAGGATTATTGCACCAGCCAGAGTGACCATGGCTGATGGCATTGCACCAGGCATTGGATACCAAAGTTCCAGATCTGGCTCAATCCTGCAAATCCAAAATTTTCTGGGGCTGCCCTGCAGGCAGAGCCAATTAAGGTCTGGGAGTACACCCCTTTGATGGAGACTTTGAAACCACAGTGTGCTGGAGTATTTATGTCCATCCTGGAGACATGGCCGAAGATCATGCAATGTTGCTTTTGAATAAAATTAGCAACAAAGTGGGCCAGATGTTTGCAAAACTGTGATATTTTGCACACAATCAATGTTCGGGATTTGGCACTGACAGTGCATATGGAATACATCTAGCCACAAGTCTGTCTGTAAGAGGGTCCAAGTTTCTGATTTGTATAGCAATACTGGTAGTACAGGTAGTTTTTGACAGATCTTGAACTTTGTCTCAGTACAAGATGGTTTTGCATCCAGAACCGACCTGCAGAAGTGAGACATGGATTTCATGCAGGAGGCAGCAAGACCTAATAGTCAAAGAAGATCTAATTTCTTGTAACCATTTGAAGTCTGCTTTCAGCCTAGGTAGATGAAATTATCAGTGCTGTCCAAGGTACTTGATCCCTACTGTACTGGGGTTCTGGTGGCCCAACTCCAAGGTTCTGGTCTTGGTCTTCTCCAATGAGATGTTAAATCCCATAGTGTGGGTGATATCTTGGAGACCAGCATGGAACTAAAATTCTTTGCTATCTATACAAGCAAGTCATCGGCATAGTCTTTGTCAGTAAACACTTCTTGACCTACTTTAATTCCAAAAGCTGGAGCAACTGTCAGGAGACCAGGTCATAGGCAGTGATGCCTAGTGGTCAGAGCAGGAGTCAGGCCTAGTACTTGGAGTCTGAATGCCAGAGCCAAGGGTTGAGAGTCAGAACCAAGAATGAGAGCCCAGGATCAGAATCGGATTACTTGGACTCAGGAAAGGCAGGAGTGGGGCTGATTCCAAGGCAGGAGCAAGGCTGGAACAAGATTGGAACAAGGTCAGATGCTGGGCAAGGTCTAGGCTGCAGGGAGGCTGGCTGCAGATCAGGGTCTAGACTGGAGCCATGAAGGAGCAAAAAAAGAGAGGGCTTGGAGTGAGGTGGGCACAAGAAGACAGAGAACCTGTGGGTCATATGTATTGAGCAGGTACTGATCTTCTGCAATTGCTGGGTTTCAGAGCAAGTAATCTGACTGCCTTAGCTAATCAGGAGGGTCTACTGTGGCACAACTGCACTCATTGACTGCCTGATGACTGGGTAGGCGCAGCTGTAAGCCCTCATTCCTGACAGCAGCAAGCCCTAATATCTGGTTGATACCTCAACAGAATAGTGTTGGGGGATAAATATCTTCATGCCACACCTGAGATCATGGAGAAATGCAGCTAAAGATGTGAAGAGGAAACCGTTAGTTTGTGTAAGTATATAAAATATATTATCCTTAGCAGGTAGAGGAGATACATTTGCTCCTCAAAGTACCTGGGAGAATGTTTGCATGTCTGCTATTCTATACTAAGGGAACATACACTGTTTCCTTGTATAAATCATTAACAGGACCCAGAGCAGTCTTGTTTTTATACTCCCAAAAGCCAAAAATTATTGTGTTCATGTTCTCAGATTTCCTCTGTGCATATTAGAGAAGTACTGAGCTGAAAGGTGACTAAAGGCTGAGGCAAATTGATTTCTCCCTGCCTTTAAGTGCATGCTTTTCAAGGGGGGAAAAGTGTTTTCTAAAAGAGAGCTACACAGTTTTTCTTTCATGCTGACAGTAATTGTAGAGTCCCTTCAAGTGAACTTTCAAACAAACATTGGTAAACAATTCTTACATTTTAATATCAAAAATGTCAAAACCACAACAACTGATACACAAGAGAGCTGAAGTAGTGCTCCTTTGATAATCGGTGTCCTAGATAATTAGATTATACCTACAGAACATGAGTTAGGTGTGCCCTTTTGGCTGCATGTAGTATAATAGAGATTGATCCACAGAGTTAGGGAGGTAGAGTCTCACCCCAGTCTTCACACACACTGCTGACTCCTCTGGCCAGCCCCCACTTTCTGTATATGCTACTATTCACATCTTCAGTGTCCTTTTCCCATTGTTATTACTGATTTTTATTTATCATCATTACTTGAATTTATAAGATTCTCCTCAGCACAGTAACCAGGGGCACCTTATATGGTATATATAAAAAGAAAGAGACCCTCTTTCCCCAAACATAGGAGACACAAATGCAGTGTGACCCTTCCTGGAGCATGGTGGTTCTCAGCACTTGATTCAGCCCACTTTGAAGTCAGAGTGACTCCCATTGACTACAGTGGGTGCTGGATTAGACCCTAAATGAGGGAGATGGAGGAAATCAGCCAGAGATTGCCAGCTCCTCTCCCTAGCTTTCGCATTTGCTGACTAGCATCAAATCCACCCAGCCTTTGTCCAGTCTACATTCTCTGCTCTCTCTCCACTGGTTATATCCCTTTTACTTCTCAGGACTTTTTAGTTCTGCACAGCTTGAAGAGTCTATCCAGTAGCAATGGGGAGAGGGTAAGAATAAGGGCTGAAACAAAGTGCAAGGGTTGTGCTAATCACCAACTTGGGAACTAACAAACATAATGGCTTTACTAAGTGCTTTCTTTGGTACAAAGAACAGGATTGTTGACAGAGCTCTATGATCAGCTGGTGATAAAAAGGTTTATTGGCTGGTGTGGGAATTGCTCATCTTGTTTATATTCAATTAACTTTATGGGATATTTTGAATTCACAATACCAGGTAGTTCCCCAAAAGGAAAAAAAAAACGGTCCCAAATCTTTTTTTCTAAATACATAAGAGTTAGGAAAACACTTTTCTTATATGTCCTCTGTTGCCCTCCTGATGGAGTGTATGTGACTCTAAACTTCATTAGTGGGGCAATGTAATAATAGGGTCCTCATGTAGAAGTCAGTTAGATTTCTAAATCTCACTTATTTTTTGCAACAAATCACTTCATATGGTAAAGTAGCTACTATATTCTAATCACATATCCTAAATGGAAAAGAGAGAGAGAAAATGGAATAAAAATAAAAATAGCCTCTGGCAAAGCTTCAACAGATTTATATATTAATATTTAAACCATGACTAGGTAAAATATTCCCAGCTGGGGCTGAACACTAATAAAGTGTAAAAAATGTTTTCCCTTTTGTTATGGGACAAGACAAATAATCAAATGAACTCCACAGATGTGGGATCAGTTAAGGCAGAATTATAATTATGTCAAATCTAACATACTGGCGCCAAACACAAAGATACGGAAAATAGACCCAAAATGCTTGCACACAGAATAAGAAGGAAACCATTTATTGAAACAAAAGCCACATGAACACAAGCTCTGAATATTAAACAGATGTTAGCACTTGCTTTAAAACATATACTGGGTATGGAGATTAACTCTCCTTTGCAAAAATATCTCCCATTATGCATTTTTCTCTTGAAAAATTAGCAGACAAGATCTCGTTTTAATGTCTAATCTAGACTATGGTACATCTATAAATACAGACCATCCACTTTACTCTAAACTTCTTCCTCACCAAGTATGTCAGCACTGGATATTCTGGTGTTCCTAAAATCCTAGTGCTGTACACTGAGTTAGGAGAGTATTTGCTATTTTACTGAGTCTTCAGAAACTAAAGAACACCAGTGTCACAAAAGACATATTATGCTACATCAGGGGACTAGTGCTTTTTATACCAATATCCATGTCCTATATACATGGCTAAATCCAAGGTCCAGTGAAGTAATTGGGAATTTTGTCATAAACTTTTATGCAATCAAGAGTTGGCCCTTAAAGAGAACTTTTAAGAAAAAGTACTGTATGAATATACAGTATCAGTCATATTAAACATCATATTTACACCTAAAGGTTCTGAATTAACTTGAATCAAGTAAAATAACCATAAAGAACAAATTGTGATCCCATAGGAATTTACTCTTGACATAGTTAAACTGGGAGTGAAACTGGACTGATGAGTGATGTCACCATAACTGCCAAAAATCATAAAACAACCAATGCATTACATAACGTTGCTTCATTTTTTTTGTAATATGGATTTCTGACCTTTCATATCAATTATAAAAAGAACTGGAGGCTTCTCTGGAAACTCTGCCTCGACATCTCATTTTGATCTGCTGTGCTGAGGCTTTCTTGACATACTTTATATGTAGCCATACTTCCTTTTAACATTCAGTTAATATTAATCAAAAAGGAAAATGTTGGTTATAAGTAGTGATTGGCTTAAGCCATAAAATTCATATTTAGGTTTCCATCCATAAAGTTTTGTGGTGTTTGAATCCACAAGTTTTCGTTCCAAGCATTTTAGATTATTTAATGGTCAACTGTGAAATCTGGGTCAGATTTTTTTAAAATCCTTCAAAGGTTCAGGGATATGCAAATTCTAGATTTTGGTTCAGGCCCAAGCTTTGGTTCATTCTTAAGATAAGGTATTCTATAGAAGATATTTTTACAGAAAAAATAACAACCCTGCCCCCAAACTGGAGTTCTATTAACAGCTATGATTGGTTGAGTATTTCAGCTTTAAAGCAACTTTTTAAAGAGGTCTACATAGTTAAAATATCTATTTAAAATCCTTCCTATGCTATGCATGGATCTGACATGATTGTCCTATATAACAAGATTTTAGATCAAGAAGAAATAAATGTAGAACTTAGTTTTGACATCTCCTCTTTGTCTAATGTATATGGGTTTTCTATGGGAGAATTTGTCATTCATTGTTCACTATTTTAACCTAGCCAGCAGATACAAAAACAGCATCAGGTATAACTCTATACTATCTTTGACCATATCGTTACAATAGTATGTTGAACATATGCCAGCATCAAGCAACATGATCTTTCAAAACTCAGAATTGCCTTATAGTATTTAATGGTTTTCAGTGGTGCTAGGCAGAGAAAGCTAAGCTGACCATATTTTTTAATTTCATTTTAAAGGCAAGTGAAGGACATAATTTAAAATAGATAGTTAATCAAAACAAGTTATACAAGAAATGAAACTGTGATCCAACAAGGCAACATAAAAATCAAATTCACACATACATGCAGAAATCTAATTACAGCCATAAAATGGCCTATGCTATTAAAAATTCATTTGCCTTATCTAATGTAACAATATTTACCAATGAGACATACATGCTGCTGACGTTTCAGGATTCTAAATCTATCAGCCCAAAAATGCAAATGGACTTCAAATGATCTCTAGGAAAACATTCAATAACAAAAGTGGCCCGTGCAGTTATTCAACTTCAATCAAATATAGCCCTATAAATAAAGAAAACAGTCTGTTCCTGACATTGGCTTGAAAGCAGACCACGACTCACAAAATAATTGAATGGAAAATGCAAAATCAGATAAAGCAATAGTCATAACACATATAAAGGAAAGAACACAAACATGCTCAGTCAAGTGAATTGTTTATGAATATTCAGAGTTTATGCATGTTTATAGTTATGAATAGTGTGAGTGGAATACAGTGAAATGTTCTCTTTGAAAAATTATGAACGTCTGTGATTTAAAAACAGGATCATTAAATGGCTCCATTATCTAACTATTGCTATATGAAATTGATGCTAATGATAACAGATTGCAGCTTGTTTAAAAAGGTTCCATTGTTTCACTTTCAATATATATAATATACAATGAAAATTGTATGTTTTGTGTGTTAATTGTGAGGTCTATGTCTATTGGCTGCTATGCAGGGGATTGGACCAGGACTGGCAAAGTAAAAGCATGAGCTGCGATGGCTCCAACTCAAGAGCCAAGGCTTTTAAGCTGGGGCTGTAACATATCCTTTGAGGATCAATACAGAGGGGAATCTGTCATATCAGGACGTTACAGTGGTTGGGGTAACTTAAAATCACAACCCTTAATGCTGTGATTTTTCAGCCATCTCTCATTGTCTCCCTTTGGAAATTCCATCCTAAAATAAAAATCATTGCAACATATTAATATATTTAAAAATGATTAACCAATACTGTAGCTTGTTTGGGATAAGAGTTATTGCTGTTTACATACATTTTGTCTGCCAGTTTACTCTGGTGATGAACAACATATTTACAAAAAAGGGTGAGGATACACAAAATCCAACTAGTTGGGGGTTGGGACTGGGTTGGATTTGATTGGGTTGTATTTCAGAACAAACTCAAAAATAGGCCTGATGTTTCCAAAATTTGTCATGTTTCACAACTATTTTCTTTAAAACAGTCCCATTTCTCTGTGAAAAGAACCAAGGTCTGAAGGAAAAATTAGGTCACTCTGAGCAAATATTAGCTCTGGAAAAAAAAAGAATTTTAACTTTTTTTGTGAATTTTGTTAGATTTTGAGTAAGGCCAACATTTGAATACTCTAAAATAAACAATGAACATTCTTGTGCAAAATTCCACATTTAATTTTTCACTGTTTTCATTAGTTTTATCAAAGAGAACAACAAAACAAAATATTGGGCTGAGTGAATCTATAATACCAATTCCAAGGCACACTTATTCACCTTTTATATGTTTTGACTTTTTTTTTTTTTTTTTTTTTTTAAGCTTTGGAGATGGCTAGGAAGAGACCATTAAAAAGGTAATGAATGCTAGGTGGCTTTGAGAAGTGGTAGGACAATGCTGGCAAATCTTCCACATCATGAGCTAAAACAAGGGCTCTCTTTATCTTTTTTTGGTACCAGATGGGAATTTCAGACTATGCCTGTGTCTATTTAATACTTAAAGCACAATCTCAAAAAAATATAAAACAATACAAAGGATTAGATTTATTTGATATGCTTTCATACATCCATCTTTCTCAGTCTGTCTTTTATACTGAGGTTATAAAATAGATTGATCCTATAAAACTGTTTTTAAAGCACTGTATGAATTTTGTTTAAAAAAAACTCCAAGCGTAGAAAACTGCCCTTGATAGCTCCAGTTTTCTCTTTACTGCCTAACTAATGTTTGAATGTGTGGGTGTTTGTTGTACTGTGTGACAAGGAAAAAAAAGTACTAATAGCTATTTTTGTTGAATAAATTACAATAGATGTTGGATACCCAACATCTGAATTTAAGAAGTCCTCTTTGTTAAAGATTTGAGTTGAAGATATGTGGATATTGAAATACTTTACTTGTAAATGTAGCAGCTGATAGTATAAAAATAATACCTTACATTATTACTGTTCATCCCTAAGTACTTCAGAAACTTTAAGTGATATACAAAGAGCTGACTTCATCCACCTCTTGAATAAAGGATGACATCTGCGCACACTGCACAGCAACACTACATGAAATTTAGGACAGGAAGTTAGTATGGTTGCCATTTAGGCACTGGACGTTAGGAAGAATAAAATTGAAATGGCTGAGGAGATTGATGCAGAAATGTAAAATCCCTGTCAAAGATTCATAGATTCATAGACTCTTGGATTGGAAGGGACCTCGAGAGGTCATCGAGTCCAGTCCTCTGCCCTCATGGCAAGACCAAATCCTGTCTAGACCATCCCTGATAGACATTTATCAAACCTACTCTTAAATATCTCCAGAAATAGAGATTCTACAACCTCCCTAGGCAGTTTATTCCAATGTTTAACCAGCCTGACAGTTAGGAACTTTTTCCTAATGTCCAACCTAAACCTCCCTTCTGCCATTTAAGCCCATTGCTTCTTGTTCTATCCTTAGAGTCTAAGATGAACAAGTTTTCTCCCTCCTCCTTATGACACCCTTTTAGATACCTGAAAACTGCTATCATGTCCCCTCTCAGTATTCTCTTTTCCAAACTAAACAAACCCAATTCTTTCAGCCTTCCTTCATAGGTCATGTTCTCTAGACCTTGAATTATTCTTGTTGCTCTTCTCTGGACCCTCTCCAGTTTCTCCACATCTTTCTTGAAATGTGGTCGCCCTGAATTGAACACAATATTCCAGTTGAGGCCTAACCAGCACAGAGTAAAGCAGAAGAATGACTTCTCGTGTCTTGCTCACAACACACCTGTTCATACATCCCAGAATCATGTTTGCTTTTTTTCCAACAGTATCACACTGTTGACTCACATTCAGCTTGTGGTCCACTATAACCCCTAGATCTCTTTCTGCCTTACTCCTTCCCAGACAGTCTCTTCCCATTCTGTATGTGTGAAACTGATTGTTTCTTCCTAAGTGGAGCACTTTGCATTTGTCTTTATTAAACTTCATCCTGTTTACCTCATGCAGCCCCTATCTTAATATGGACTACTAGACAAGTTGTAATAGCTGTGGGAGGGATACCTTTGATGTCAGCTTGATCAGTATCACCTGTGCCATTCTGCCCTTAGAATGACAGAATTCTGCATTTTGTTAATTTTATTATTATGTCAAAAGCATAGATCCAGATCTTCAGAATCTCAGAAAGTGACAAATTCCATCCCTACCTCCAAATGTGTTGAGCATTGCTCTGGTGAGATCAACCTTGTAAAACTATATTTGGTTTTTATATGTTTTTGTCAAAGAAAATAAGCAATTTACCTCCTCCACCTGAGGGTGTTTACATATACGGGTATTGCAGCTGTCATGTTATATCCTAATAATGAAGGTGCATCCCATTGGAAATCAGAAAATTCAGGGTTTGAATAATCAGTGTCCTGAACGCCCCTCCTCCCTTTGTTATTTGAGGATTCTACAAATGCATCTAAAACCATTTTATTTTTAATTTATGTTTTACTGTCTCAAGAGTTTGAACATTTAGAAACTAAGATGATAGGGCCTCGTTCTGCAAGATGCTGAACAGCTCTCACAATGTATATAATGTCCATAACTGCCTTTGAGGCCTTGTGCTTGACCTTCCTCACTTAAAGAAGTGAAGTTAGAATTTTGCCAGTTGACCTTGGTAGGAGCAGAACTAGCCCCACTGGAAGCACAGTACTTCACCAGGGGCAGTCAACCACTTGCAGGACTAGACCCTTAGAAAGTCTGTAGGGTTAGTGTCACAGTATAACTGTGCCATTCATATGTATTGGCCATGACATATTAGCCATTCTGCATGAAAACATGAATTGGACAGCCAATGAAAATGGAGATGTGTTAATATGACTGCCTTTTACAGCTCAGAATGAAGACCAGATTGAGAGAGAAATACGGCTGTTTGAGTCTAGAACAAAGAGACCTTCTTAACAGTCTAACACTTTCATTCAAAACGTCTCTCCAGAATAATGAAGATCTCGCTCTTTCTCTCTCTAGGGAGGGGTATGAGTTTGTATAGCTTCAATGAAAGAAAGGCAAAAAATCCCTCTTCCTAGGTAGCAAATTATTCCGAGCTGTGATGGATCTAATATTGTGGCTTAGGGTTATGTTGCTGATTAGCAGCTTTCAAGGTCTGTAGCCCAATTAATTTTAAGGCAGTCAAATAGTTTGAGATGTGAAGAATTATACAGATATTACACTTCAGGACAGGAACTTGCATATCAAGGATTTATTCAGTTTAATTTTAAAGGGTATCAAATAGTAAATAGAAAATAGGAAAAATGACAGCAAGCTAAACAATCATCTTCAGCTAGATGAATTTTATTGTAGCTTGGAATATAGACTTTCTCAATTTTTGATCATAAAAATTGCTCAGGTGCATTTTCTGTATTGTCCATATTCAGGGATGGACTAAACCAATCTGCGTGTCACTGCATATCTGTATGGGAGTGTAGGTCAGAATGATATTTAACTTGGTATTTTGCATTAGCTTGCTTGGCCTCCATGTGATGGGCATCATTCTGTTTGGGATACCTGAATTCTGAATAGAACTGCTGCTAAAAGCGAGGCTAAAGGGAATTACATCATTATGGAGAAACACTGATTGGCTGTTAACTCTGAAGCACTTGCTATCCTCCCCTTAAGTAATGCAAGAGGTAGCAAAATGTGGCAAATTATGAATAAAGAAAGGGAAGGGGTGAAGCAGCAGCTGTTTTATTCCCCTTTCCTTCCAAACGTTATAGATTGTGCACCATGTGATTGGGGGGAGGGGAAGGTTGTGATTCTGAGGAGGCAAAGTTCAGTTGGGGAAGAACTAGGGAAAAGAGGCTTCCTCTTCCAAGGTCAAACCTGAAGCAGTTATACCTACATGGGTGCAAATTGGCCCAAGCAGGGGTTTTGGCACACCCTGCAAAAGCCATACTGACATAGCCAAGGTTAAGACCATGGAGACATATGTGGCCCCTGAACCTTAGTTTAAATGCTCCTACCCCTATGTAGGCTTTTCAAGATCCATGTAGATCTTGGGACATCTGCAGGTTGAGGTGGCAAAAACCCCTGCTAGTTTTGTGAGGGGCAACTTGGAGTGGAAGTTTCCTATGCTTTACATGGCAAACGGTGCAGTGAGGAAGACCTCTGCCATTTCATTCCTAACAGAACAGGTTTCTGCATAGCAGTACTTCGGAGAGTGGCATCCTAATACAGCAGTGCTCACCAATCTGACATGTCCCATGGGATACCTTATGATGAGGGTACCTGATTTTAATGTCCAAGTCAATCTCTATACTTAAGTTTAATAGGAAAGACCATTATAGAAAGCTACCATCAAACACTTGTCCTAGTAAGTTAAAATGGCTGTCTATTCCATTATAAAGCATTTGTGGATGGTAAGGATTGTGTGCTGCTTAAAATATTCATGTATCTCAGTGGTGTGGATTTAGTAGCCCTAACTAAAGCTACAGCAAAGTAGAAAATAGGTTACAAATCTAGTACAGTAAATGTTTCTTAAATTTTAATGGTAAGAATTTTTAAGTGTCATGTCCTTAACTCATTGGTATTCAGTGTAATTGCACTAAGCATAATTAATTCATTTGGAATTCATGTGGATGTCATGCTGACTTCTATAAGAATCCCACTGTAATTCAGCAGTAATTTAACATACCATTAAAATTGACTGGTACTGTTTTAAGTCATTTAATAATACTGTACTACAGTTCTGTAAAGATTAAAATAGTATAGATATTCTCTAGAGAGGCCTGATGATCTCAATAGTGACAGTAGGTGGGTTGAAACAGTCATGTTACTGCTGTGCTAAACTTTCCCTCAGGATAACTTTAGGGATGGGCAAACTGAATATTAAATTTGCTGAATAGGATATATACTGTAGCAACCCATTCTTAGCAAGGCAAATATTGTCTGAACATCAGGATAAGGGATTTCCCTTAGGCCCAGTGCATTCTGTGGCATTTCACAGAGCTAGAGTTAAGGGCCAGTGGAGCAGGACTGTTTCTAATCCTACTGCTGCTCAGAAGACATTTACCAGGAGGATTCGGAGTGGTGACCAGAACTATCTTGCTAATTTCCTCAAAAGACTCAGGATGAAAGGAGCAAGTCTGCCAATCATCCCTTGAAAGTCTTAGCTGTTATTTCACTTCTCCACCCATCTCCCCATCCTAGGAAGGGAAAGGGATTGAAAGGCACAGTTCCCCACACAAAAAACAAATCTTGAGTAGAGTGGGGAGGACAGAAGTTCTGTTTCAGAAAGGATTTTGAAATTTGGCTTTGTTCCAAATTGAAACTGAGACTGAACATTTCAAAATTATCTAAAGGAAATTTCTGGGGAAAAAATAGTTGCAGTTGATTGCAATGTTATGCTTAGACAAAATTAAAATGTGTTTTCTTTAATTTTGACTTTAAAATTTTGTACAAATAACTATTTGTAAAATTATATCATAACTTAAAATTAAAAAAAAATATGAAGTAAAGCTGTTTCAAAAAGAAAAACTGAAACTTTTGGTTCCAAAAAGGTTATATTGAGACATTTTGATATTGTTGGAACTTTTTTTCCTCCAGTTTTCTTCTGAAACAAAATTCTGATTAAATCAGCTTGATTTTTGCAAATCATTTTGATGGAACTGCATATTCCAAAGGAATATGGTTCTGTCAACCAGCTGTAGTCCTGGGGCTTATTGGAAGGATATAGTCCTGAGGATCAGACTGATATGTTCTTATTTATAAATTCAAATATTGGGCAGAAGATTTCTGAACATGAATTTCTTCCAGATTCAGACAATGGATATTTGCTGTCACTAGAGAGCTTTGTGGAGAATTTGTTGCATAGTAATAATTTGGTAAAGATGCTGCCAACGGAGTCAAATTTATTAACTTTGTTGGAAACTGGCCAGTTTATACCAGCAGATAATTTGGTCCATTTTCCTCACAGGGAGATCTATTCTTTTATGCTCTATTGACATTTTAAATTGAGTTTATATGTGCTTAGAGCATAGGATAGATGCAATAGGAAAAAATTGAAATTAATTTAATTACATTACCTGATTTGCATACTATCTTCTATTCCAGTAATTTGTAACTATAACTATCCTTCTGTATAAACACAACCAGGAGTCTGTATAATCACTGTCTATATATACTGTGGATTTTAATGAAATTATATCAATTTATTCTAATAGAGTAATGGTCCAATATCTTCAAGCTCCTGGACAGAGTCTCTCTCATCAATCTCTTAAATTCCCAATCAACCCCATTTTTAGTATGTAGTGACTCTGATAATGCTTGTGTTAAGTGTTTCAGCATTACCAGTTTAAAGAGGGTATTTCCAGAAGCTAGAGCAGACAGCAGAGTCAGATTCAGATGGTTTCTTGTGCTGTTAATATCTGTATTGTACCTTCTCTCCAAAATCAGCCATATTTCTGAATGCTGACTAAACATTATACTATACATGCTTTGATAGTTCATCTAGAAGCTTACATAGTTCATCTAGAAGCTTCAGGGTTACACAGCTTTAAGTGAAACCTTGCATATTAAAATATGTAGAACTCATTTTGAAACAGCAAAACTTTCCCAGAAATCAGTTCCTTCTTGTTTGGCATAAATTTAATGACTGGCATGTCTCTTTCATTACAAAACCCTTTTACTTCTACTGAAATCATCAGGAGCCAAGCGATTCATAGAAAGCAATCAGAACTCGCAGTATCAGGCTTTTAAACAGCCCACTAAAGCTGTTTCAGCCCACTGAAATTTAGACCTGTTGTACATAGATGCAACTCTACTGCTCCTCACTGTGTCAACTTCAAAATAGGTACTCTCAGTTGCACTAGAACTGAATTTAGCCCATAGCCATGAACTTTGCTATCTATTTCCAAAGTTTATATTACCAACCTGTTCTTATCATCTTGGAGTTTCAACTTGAGTCTGTAAGGAACAGGGAGCTTTTGCTATAAAAGCAGAGAGCTGCTTGATGCAAAAGATTGAACTGGAAGATTATAAAAGCAATGTACTGCATGCCTGCTGAGGAACTGTAATGTTAACTTGAGAGCTTTAAATCCCTGCTGAGGATAGCTCTACAATCCCAATCTGTTTGTTCTGTCTTTATTTCCTTTATTCCACACTCCTGGTTTTTCTTCTGTATTTCTTGTCTGCTTACCCCTTCCTCATTAAATTTAAGCCTGTCCATAACATAGCCACTTACATGAACATTTTCATGTTCACACAAATATTTCATCTGCAATAAAAACCGCGTTGTTTTTGTTACAAGGTTTACTATAACCATGTTAGTGACTTTAATCTGTCTTGGCCAAAAGCCAGTAATTCATTAGTGAAATGTAAACAGAGAAGTGATCACTGACAATCTGAAGGGAATTAACATTTGATCTGTTTCACAACTTTGAGATTACCACATAACCTTTATTATTTTAAAATAAATACATAAATAATAATGGGAAGAAAACCCCACCAGACAAAACCCCAGAATGCTATGAGAGGGAAAACATTATGGAAGGTATATAACCATTAACTAACAAAGAGGTGCTGGGTTTTTTTATATATATATATCATTTCTTGGGGTTTTTTCACCAATAATTTTTTGTGCATGTTCTGATTATTCACAAGCTAATTGAGTCTTCTCTTCAGTTGTTACTGTATCAATCTGCTGCAGCAAACAGGAGATTCAAGGTACTTGTTCTGTGCTTTGAGTGTTGTTAATCATTTCCTTAAACGGGGTAAAAGAGCTATAATCATTGTCTTGGGAAACATTCAGAAAAAATGAACAAATGGAAAAAATGTTTTAAAATCTTATTTAGTTATTCCTTAAAAAAAGTTTTGAGCAAAGAATTCCCATGGATACTTTGTCTGGCCAGCCTCTTTATTCTGGCTATGGTAAGAACACAATGATAAATCCTACAGACATCTTGTGCCTCTCCCTGGGGAGAAAGCAGCCCTGGATCTGATTCCTGGAAGAAAGAAGATGGTATAGGAGTTGCTAAAGTGGCTCTATATCACCTGAGGAATACTCCACACTGGGAGATCACAGAACAGGACCTTGTCAGGGCTACAGAGCCACCTTAGTGACTCCTATGCCACCCCTCTCCTGCCTCACATCTTAGGGGGGTGTAGCTGGAACAAAAAGAGACATGGCACTGCTCTCCAGTGATTGTAAATGTCAAACAGCCTATTGGGGCTGTTATAGCAAACTGCATCACAAGATTAGCCTGTTTTCAAGCACCTTTGCACCCTTTTTCTCAGCTAGGCCAAGAGCTCCTGCATCACAGGGAAAGGATATGGCCATATTGTTGCAAAATCATGACTTCAGACAGAGACAGAATAAAGCTAAGGGTAAAAAGGGACAGTGCATTTTGACAAATGTCAGGATCACTTCTAATCCCTTAATACAATGCCCCGGGAGGATACGTTGAAGCCCATATTATGATAAACTCATTTGCTTCCATTCATTGACAAAAGCACACCTTTTAGCATTTTTTCAACTTGAGCTCCCTCTGGATTGATTACTGGCACTTATGAGGGAAAAAAAAAAACCAAAACAACCCACCTAGGCATAACAGCAGCATGTGTCAGTAATGAGGGAGACTCTGTTCAAGAAGCGTACAATGAGAGCATCTGACAAGCTTATTTCTCACCATCTCCACTTTCCAAACAGCTTGCTTTGCCCTTGAACGTATTTGAAATGGAATTTCTACTCAAATTTATCTCTGAAGGGGACAAACACTTACTGAGCCATTAATGTGTTCTACACTTGTAATGAAAAGCCAAAGGCCAACAACACTGCTCCAGCATTTCTGCTCAACACAAATCATTACTAAGTACACTTAGAAGGATCTTGCCATTCATTTAAAACTAATAGTGTCATTTAAAAATGATGCACATGCACAGTAATTGGGCATTTACCAGTGAAAATTCATTTTGGAAAGACAAAAGCAAGACACACATTAGAAATATAATATTTAGTACTTTACTTTTAAAGGAATAATCCTATGCAATTTTTCTGCCTCTGATATGGTAACTAGGTTAACAAAGTCAACATATTCAGGGTTACAGTTTAGTGTATATTACATCTGATCCATTGGTTGAAAGTCATCTGATGAGCTGGCTTATCAACCGCAAAATTAATTAGGAAGGATGTTTGAAATCAATATGAGACCACTGTGCTCAATTATGGTTTCCATAAAGCCAGTAGATTTGTTCATTTTAATATCTATAGCCTGCACCATAGCAGTGCAATGGTAGTATCCATCCATTTTTAACAGGGAGGAATTTTAAAATGCATACTTTATAGTTGATCCTGGAAGTTGCTAACCAAATATCAAACAATATTGCTTGTCTGTGGCCTAACACCCTACGCAGCATTTAGAAACCTATCTGTGTAAAAATCTGACAGGTGGCAATTCTAGCTGGAGTTTGGCTGCCCCCTTATTAACTTCTTCAACACACACCAATCAACACATTTGCCCCTGGTGACCCATAGTGAACATGTGTAATAGCAATGGTTGGAACAGAATGAAATGTTACACCTCCAATATCATAGCAGCATCACAAATGTGCCAGGGAGAAGCGTGTATGCCCTGCAAATGCTTTCCATAGAACATTAATGCTATGGCCCACACACTAGCTCTTTAACAGCACTGCAGGAGACATTTATTGTTTTTACACAGTTTGTTATGATATAGTTATCTATTAAATAACAGGACCTTTGCGTTGTATCATTAATCCTACTGCCTGTCATAGTACTCAGCCCTAGCAATGGAAAAAGAAAAAGTCATATTAAAGCTGTGAAAGCATGGGGAGGAGAAAAACCACTGCCTGGTGATAAATCACTTTAAAATAAAATCAGACTCATATCACCATGTTTATATTATCTTTAATTTGCTTGATTAAAACTACTCTCTGAAAGATGGGTGTTCTAGCTTTTTTCTTTTTTTTAAGTGCATTATTCATTCATTCATTCATTTGGTCTCAAGAAAATTAGGTTTCACTCCTTTTTGGATCAAAAGGAAAAAATGTCTTTGTCAGTATTATACCAGCTTCTGGTATCAGAGGGGTAGCCGTGTTAGTCTGAATCTGTAAAAAGCAACAGAGGGTCCTGTGGCACCTTTGAGACTAACAGAAGTACTGGGAGCATAAGCTTTCGTGGGTAAGAACCTCACTTCTTCAGATGCAAGTAATGGAAATCTCCAGAGGCAGGTATATATCAGTGTGGAGATAACGAGGTTAGTTCAATCAGGGAGGGTGAGGTGCTCTGCTAGCAGTAGAGGTGTGAACACCAAGGGAGGAGAAACTGTTTCTGTAGTTGGATAGCCATTCACAGTCTTTGTTTAATCCTGATCTGATGGTGTCAAATTTGCAAATGAACTGGAGCTCAGCAGTTTCTCTTTGGAGTCTGGTCCTGAAGTTTTTTTGCTGTAAGATGGCTACCTTTACATCTGCTATTGTGTGGCCAGGGAGGTTGAAGTGTTCTCCTACAGGGTTTTGTATTTTGCCATTCCTGATATCTGACTTGTGTCCATTTATCCTCTTGCGTAGTGACTGTCCAGTTTGGCCAATGTACATAGCAGAGGGGCATTGCTGGCATATGATGGCATATAAAACATATAAGACTGTGAATGGCTATCCAACTACAGAAACAGTTTCTCCTCCCTTGGTGTTCACACCTCTACTGCTAGCAGAGCACCTCACCCTCCCTGATTGAACTAACCAGCTTCTAGTAAGTCCAGAATGAAAGATAGCCCTTATAGGGTCTGATCGCATTCCAGTTCAAACCCGTGGGAGTCCTTCCATTGAGTTGGATGGGAAATGGATTGGGCCCATAGTCAGCATGGTCTAATGTAAAAGTTCTCAACTTCGGGGGTCATGACTACCCTCCCTTTCTTTATAGCTGGATTGTGGAGGAAAGAAAAAAATACAAGAATCAGTCAAGTGGGAAAGTTTGAAAATCATATGGCCTGACCATGGGAATAGGAGCCTAGAAATACTGAGCTTTGATCCAAGGTCTGTCACTAGCTATGCAGACTTGGTAAGTGACTTAACAAAGGCTAAAGTGTCTTTCCACCTCTGCTGGTGTTGAGGACGAAAACTTGTCATTCTGGTTGAAAAGGATGCAAAGCCAGGGTTTGAGATATCAGTAGCACTTTCCCTTTACGCAGTAGAAGTGCTATGCAGAGATTAGGATTCACAGGGTAAGGGAAAGAGGAAAATGTGGGATGTTGAGAAGAGTTAGGGGTGATGTCCTTATCTTCAAGAAGATATGTTGAAATGCATAAGGTTCTTGGGAATTCATGGGTACTTTTTTTGTATGAATCTCCTGCCCCTCCCAAGGGTAAGCAACTTCTCTGACCCCTCTTTCCCCTACCTACAGATGCCTGTTTTAGGAGTTTCCAGTCTGTTGCTACATTTTTTTCAATGCTTACTGCCCTCAACACATTTTCATGACCAATAGATGATACATGAAAATGTGACTGATAGTGTTGTGATCATGCATCTCTTTATTGAATTCACTGAGAAATACAGTTGTGCCTACATTATAACCTAGTGGCTTTAGATATATTTAGTCAGACAAGCCTTTTATCTTTGTAGTTGGAAAATACTTAACTGAGGTAGAGAGAGACAGGGAGAGATGACACAAAGGAGGTGAGATCTGCACACTGCAGTCATGCTGGACATTACAATATTTGCACATTAATTTATTTGAATTTAAAATAACTCTGAAGATACTCATCCTAAGGTCTGGGTGCCCATTACACAAATTAACATATACAATAACACCATCAGAATGCATTAGAATATAAATGCTATCTAGCAAGTAAAATAATAAACACAATAGACTTAAATAAAATAGACTTCTCCAAACCTCTCTTCTCTCAGCAAACCTCTCATGAAAAGACAAGCTTTTTATTGTGCCTTGAAAGTTAACAAATATGGCAGACCATGTGGACAATGAGTCCCTAAGTAATGTGAAATACCTTTTATGGCATGTTTCAGAGTAGCAGCCGTGTTAGTCTGTATCCGCAAAAAGAACAGGAGTACTTGTGGCACCTTAGAGACTAACAAATTTATTAGAGCATAAGCTTTCGTGGACTACAGCCCACTTCTTCGGCTGCATATAGAGTGAAACATATATATATACATACATACACAAACACACATACAGAGAGCATGAACAGGTGGGAGTTGTCTTACCAACTCTGAGAGGCCAATTAACTAAGAGGGGAAAAAAAAACTTTTGAAGTGATAATCAAGATAGCCCAGTACAGACAGTTTGATAAGAAGTGTGAGAATACTTACAAGGGGAGATAGATTCAATGTTTGTACTACAAACATGTTTGTACTACAAACATTGAATCTATCTCCCCTTGTAAGTATTCTCACACTAACTGTAAGAAGAATTACAATAACGTGTTTCTTTCTTTATTCCACTCTGTCACAGGATATGTCACACCTCAAGAAGAGATTTAACAAAGGGTGGACATTCATCATGAGACCCAGACCTACTCCCATTGTAGTCAATGGGAGCTCTGCTATGCCATAAAGAACAGGAGTACTTCTTACAGTTATGGTCTTTCAAAATTCTACTGAGGGGTCCAAAAATGCTATGCCCACATGACATTTTATTACAGGAAGTAAGATATCTTCCCCAGTTCACTGGCTTTGGAGCTATATCCAAGCCAAAATTGCAGTCCTGGTTTTCAAAACTCTGCATATACCACCTCCTTCCCCCCACCTCACTGACCTATTATTCACCTGTTCCACGTTCCTATTTACCCATTCCAACAATCTTAGCCTCCCTCCCTGATTCTTTTGAGGTTTCATAGTGACAGATTTGTTCTTTCCCTTGCTCTGCCTCATTATAAGGAATTTCTTCATTCCTTTCAAGCCACTGTGCCACTTGATTTCCTCTTATCTCACCTTATAGCCTTAGGTAAAGTCTGACACTAAATACTACTAACTCTTCACTCTTTTCATTATTGCTTCCTTCAACCTGCATCCCCTGGTCACTGTAACTAGGTTAAAATATTATTTATATATATATATATATATATATATATATATATAAACTTTTAAATGTTAGATTTAGGGGTTTTGTTTTGTTTTGTTTTTTCAAATACAGATTGTAACATTTTCAGGACAGAGGTTGTACCTATTGTATTTTTTAAAGCATAATGCATATTTATGGAAATAGGTTAATAACAACAATACCTCACTTCATTTCTGTACATCATTTTCTATTTATTTCTTTATCCTGTGACAGATTTATGTTTCAAATCTGCCTGGGGCTTCAGGTGATCAGGCTGAGGCCACAGGATCTTTAGGGGGGTGATGAAGGAGTACACCAAGTAACTAAGTTTAAAGCTTTATTAACCAAATAACAGTGGTGAGTGCTGGCCGTGCCCCATGTCACTCAGAGGGAGGAAGAAAGCATTAGTGCCCGAGCCCTAACGCACTTTCATACTTACACATGCACAACCCAAGGCTGGCCAAGCCTGGGTGTAATGTAAGAAGAAGAGGTGGAAGGGTAGACGAGAGTTCTTCCCTGTGCACAGGTCGTCTAGAGTCCGCTGTAAATCTTCGACTTGCTTCAGCCCTCGGGAGTGCTTTAAGCCCTGGCTTCTTCCGGGGGCATTTTCGTCCAGGGACCCTCGTTCCCCATGCTCTCTGTACCAGTCTGAACTGGCCTTCCACGGCTCCCTTAGCTTCCCCAAAACACACCGGTTTCAGGGTCGCAAGACTGTTGTGTTCCAACTCACTGACCTTTGCAATCTTACTAGTTTTGCAACCCCTTCAATATTCTGTCTGGCTCAGTTCTCATTTCTCACGGCTGGCCGGGGTTTAGATACAAGCTTCCGGCTGTTTGGCAGCAGAGAGCCTGTTTGTGTGCACTGGCCTTGGGCTGCAGTTTCATTTCTTATCTTCGGGCCTAGATGGATCATTGAGTTAACCCATTCCTTTCTCCCTTCCTCTCCCTTTGGCCTCTTGTAACCTGCAAAGGAATCTTCCACTCCACACTCACACCTTCAACCCTTCCCAAGATCCTTTCCAATGCATACAAAAGCGTTAGCAATATACAACTCTGATGCTTACCCAGGGGACCCTATGGGGTGGGGGGGAATTTTTATTGTGACAATCTAATGCAGTAAACGCGAATCTTCTACCTCTTTCATTAAATAGTTTTGTGATTGAATGAATAAAAAAAAAGTGTAAAAATAAATTGAATTATGTTCCAAACACAAACCACCTTTTGGCCCCTATACCTTAACCTACTCTTATTGCAACATTGTGCAAGTAGTTTCAGCAGTGCAGTATGACTCATTTTAGATTGTAAGCCAGTCTCTCATCTGCTCCGAGGTCAGTGTTGCTGAGATCCAAACACTAAAGCCTCATCAAAAATTAAAATCACGTCTCAAGTGGGAACTGAAATACAGGGCAGAGAGGGTCAGTGAGGTAGAGAGTATGGTTCACTGAACTGCTGTGCTGGCTCCATTGGAAAAGAAGAGTTTGCAAATGTGGCAAGAAAATCATTAATTTCCATTTAAAATATTTAGTAGTCCCTACGGAGATGTGAGATTGACTGGGAAGATGTAGTAGTCCTGAAGTTCCCTCTGTGTTGAGTCAGATTTATTTTAAACCTTGACTGCTAAAAATCCACACTGATGGGGAAAATACAGTGAGATGAAACATATTGGTGTTCCAGAGAAACATTATACATCATATACCTCCTGAGTATTAAGCCCTATATTTTCTTCAGAGGTTAAACCATAAACACCTTCAGTCCAAAATAGGATTTCTCTCATTTATTTATTTTTCTGTTCAGTAGCACTATTGCATTACCAATCTTACATAATGGTGTTAACAATTACACTTGTGTGCTGAAATGAAATCAATATGTAACTAATTGCTAAAACTTTTCATTCACCTCTAGGTTAATGCTTTTTTTTTTTTTTAACTGAAAAATGTTGATTTTTTTTTAATTGAAACAAAAATAGTTATTGTCACACTATCTGGAGACATATGAATGCCCACCTCAAGGCAGACTGTCAGAAAACAGGACAGACACCCCAAACTGGTAGTGTGTTCCATAATTAGATTTCACCAAATCAGTACAAATATGAACTCCTGGATATCTCTACCAATCTTATCATGGAGTCAGACAGTCCTCTTAAACTCTCCAGTCTATCTTTCCACCCAGACTGAACTTTGTGATTAAAAAATCACTTCAGCCAAAACTAACACCACATCAGGTTGTTCCCAGTCCCAAGACACCAGACACTTACTGCAGATCAATTGGTATTCCAGATCTTACACCAAAGACAATACTGGTAGCCAATTCTGTAGTAAACTCACTAAGGGTTTATTAGCTAAAAGAGAAAATGAGTTATTGAGAGGTTAAAGCAGGTGAAATATATGTACAGGTGTGTCACAGTTTGTAGTTCCAAATGGTGGCAGTGACGTAATAAACTGCCACTTTCCCGTGTCTTTTCAGTGTACCCAGATTCTCTGTTTGCATCTGGTGCACTTCCCTGTAAGAGTCCAAACTCTCTGGAGATGAAGGATCTTTCTTTGAATCCATATTTATAGCTTCTTCTGACAGAAAACAAGCTGACTGTGTCTCTACCCACATGGACTTTTCCTTCGATGACAGTGAGTGAGGAATGCACTTTAAGTCTTTGACCTCTTGTCATCACAGACAATGGTCACTTGCTTTGAAATTAGCAGTTTTTTGTTAAAGTCCTTCATTAGAATGCCACAAGACCTCTTTGATGGGTTATTTAGTCAGAGGGGTATATACAATATAAATATTTGCTGTTACATTATAACAGAATACAGAGAAGTGGAAACAATGCAAGTAACGCCACATTAGTTTTATGAAGTCTAAACACCAAATACACTCTTCTACCTTCAACAATCACTTTAATCTATACTAATGGGAGGAGGGATAGCTCAGTGGTTTGAGCATTGGCCTGTTAAACCCAGGATGGTGAGTTCAATCCTTGAGGGGCAATTTGGGGATTGGTCCTGCTTTGAGCAGGTGGTTGGACTAGATGACCTTCTGAGGTCCCTTTCAACCCTAAGAATCTATGATAATACACAAGTGAATTGGCCTGATTACACTCTGGCATGACCTGGTCTGCCAGTGTCACAGTTACTTAGTAAACTAATTAATGTACAAAGTATATGTGAAAAATAAACCTTGTTTCTGGAGCATTACATAATTGTGGGGAGGACTGGAATAATTTGCTACTCATGTGTGCTTTTTATATTATATTTGTTTTCTTTTTTCTGTACAGCAAATAATCTGTATACTTTATTTTGTGCACCTAGATTTTCTGACCCATGGTACTCAATAAAAGAACTGAATAAACACTGAAAATAATGTAGCATTCTCTATTACTTATCAAGGCATAGTATTAGATACAGAGCATTTAATATATCCACTGACTATAGTGTATTTTCCTTGCACACTAAATGGAGAGCTGATTTGAAAAAAAGGGCAAATTTTCATGAAAACTTTTACCCACGCAATTTCCATTTTTCAGTCAGCTCTCCCAATTATCACGCAAGAAAAAGATTTCTTTTCTCATCCATGTTTAAAAAAATTCAAGCAGCTCTATAGCTGGTCAAAACCTGAGGTTACATTTTCAAAAACAACAACCACTACCTGCAAAAATGTCAGGCTACTTTTTGGTCAAAGTTTGAAATTTTGCCACAAAATTAATAATAATAAAAAAAATTGGAAGAAAAGTAAAACAACAACCAGCTGTAACAAACATAGAGCTGGGCCTAGAGATTTTAAAAGGTTATGAAGGATGGAATTCACTCCTAGACGCACAGTTGCTGAGGAAGGGAAATTCCTCACATTACATAAGCCTTTCCTTTATATTGTTTGCCTTGTTATTTATCATGTGGCATCATAGTACTCTTATTATCTCTATTTCAACTTCTTTATAAATACAACTGAAAAGGACTCCGAACATGGTGACAGAGAAAGGCCCATTATACTCTAGGACAGTTTCTTAATACTATTTACCATATATATTAAACATACTGGAAATTTGCAGCCTTCTGGTTTCTTTGTGTTTTGTATGTTAACAGTAAAAAGAGATATAAGAGCAGATGTCTGTGTGCTATCCCCTGCTTTCAAAGCAGATTGAATCTTTCCTTATCACCATTTACAGACTATTGTGTTCAGGCAGTTCCTATGTAATTTCCTCAACCACACTGCAAACTATGCTTTATCACAGATTTGTGTGGGTGGAAACGTAATTAAATAAATCTTGATACTTGCCCCCTTCTGTTTTATCAATATAAAATTTTATTAAAAGAATGGTAAAATGGGACTCAGTATATTCTTCTGATGATCATAAAACTACCCCACACAACTTGTCGGTTGTAATTCACAGCTGTCCCACTTGCTGTCTTTACTTCAGTTCAACTTTATTTAGTTGCTAATTCAAGTATACTTCCTCAAACAGAAAAAATAAATTAAAATAAAATAAAAAAAAAACACAAGGCCTGATCCTGCAAATGCTAGCACATGTATTTACCTTTAGGCACTATGAGCAGCCCTGTTGAAATCAATGGAATTAGTTTTCAACCATATACAATTTTTCCATGAATGTTTTTGATAGCTTTGTCAGAAATCCAAAAATACAAATTACACATGCATTATAATAGAAGCCTGGTAGCAAGAATTACATAGCAAGCTAGGCTGAAAAACTCTGTTCTAAGACCAAAGCCCTTCAGAGATCCAATTATCGAACATCATAATGGAGTTTGACATGTTTTTTATAGGAATAAAATAAATGAGTATTTTGGTAATTGCATGTCGACTGACCTAAGTGTTTTTGTTTCTTTGGGTGATTTTGGTCTTTTGCTTTTGGGTATTTTTTTTCAATGAAAAAATCAAAATTTTCAGAGACCAAAACCACTTTCTGACCAACTTTAGTTGCAAGATTTAATAAACTACATTTACATACACATGTATGATTATGAAACAAGAGGAAAAGTCAAGTGAGTGTTGCTGAATAGAGAAGATGCTTGAGCTGTTGAAGATGAAAAAAAGCAATGTGGAACTTAGTACAATCTGTCTACTGGTTAGAGCAAGCATCTGTGATCAGAATTTCTGGTTTCAATTTCCTTCTCTGCACAGAAAGTCTGTGTGACAACACATTTAGCCTCTCTATGTCTCAGCTTACCCACATGTAAAAAAGGGTGGTAATAACTCTCTTCTTCACAAAGGTGTTGCAAGTCTTAATTACTTTTGGTAAAACATTCTGAAATCTTGAGAGGAAAGTCACTATAGACGTACAAACTGTTGTTGTTATAATTATGCAATGGTAAGTCTTGAGGTTACTTATTATGGTTTGAAAATGGATTTCGATTTTCTATTTTAGGTTTTTTTCTCAGGAACCCGCACTTTAGTGTTGGATATGTCCATTAGGGATCTTCATGTCTAAAGTTTTACAGACTTCTGTGCCATGGAAAATCACTGATCTGACTACGATCTTCACTAGAAATTCAGAAGCATTGGGGAATAGATATTCAGGGAAGTGGGTTAACAGGATTGTTGGATCTTGGCACCTCAATTCAAATACTGATCAGGTCACAGTGGAAATTAGCTTGATGGTTTTATCTTAGGATCCCATGGACATTTGTCACAGAAATACTAGGCAATTTGACAAACTCAAGGCTTCAGTAGAGAGTATGCTTGCAGACACATGCCTACATTTTGCATAGTCTGAACTACCAGCTGCTGCATTTTCAGTCATGCACCCTGACAAGCACAGAACAACTTCTTGGCTGGCTTCTAGTGGATTTAAAACCACTAAGTGAGAATAGGTGCAGTGACAGATAGTTCAGCTCAGCAGCATAGGCACTCTGTCATAGTGTTCAGGAAGAAAAGATTTTAGCAAATAAAGGTCAGTGTCTTCAGCCAAAGCTGTGAGAGATGATTCCTGACTTTTTTAGAAGGTTGATCGTGCCATATGTATAGCTGCATTATCAAGAATAAACAGATACAAAAAGTATTCAGTGCCTTAGTAGGGGTTTTCTAATATGAAGTTCAGCAAACCTCTCATATAAACGATGTACAATATATTCACCTCTAGAATAGGTATTATGCCACTGAGAGACACACAATACTCTCAATGACATAATACCTATTCTAGTGGTGAATATATTTTATACTGTGTATCGTACATTGAGAGTGACTTGAAATTTACATGGTATAGCATCTGCACTATATGTTGTTCTACACAGTTCTCTATTACTATGTTAGTTCCTCTTCTTTATAAGCACCAAAGTCCCTTCAGTTGTGTTTAATTGTAATTGCTCTTAGCTGTACCTTTTTGACCCATCTTTAGTGAATAAAAACACTTAGCTCTTCTATAGCATTTTTCATCAGCAGATCTCAACGTGAAGATAAGTATCATTATCCAGATGGGGAAAATGAGGGACTGAAAGAAAACATACCAGGGAAAAAATCCCCTTATTACGAAATAGACTGACACTAAACATGATAATATTAAATCAAATGTTCCTGCCTGCTTCCCAGCTGTGCAAACTCAAAAAAAAAAAAAAAAAGATTTGAAGTGTACCAGGTCTCTGCTCTTCAAGATATATATTCATTTTCCCACTCAAGCCACCAGATATGCAGTGGGGAAGCATATCATCTACTTTCCCTGAACATGATCAATAGAGCTCACTGACATAAGAAGAATGTGGGTCAAATTTATAAGTTCTATAAATAGAGGTTACATGTTTATCTAAGGGCAGGTTTTGGACCCTACTTATTTTCATCATATAGACACAGCCCCTCAAAGATATGTAGGTGTGTAGCGGGGCAGTTACCCTGCTCCAGCCCTGAAGGCCCTGCAAGAGGGCTGTGGCGGGGAACCAATAAGCCTGGGCTAATTGGGGAAGCAGCCGCAGCTGGGCCACACCCCAATCAGGCTGCAGCTGGCCCTATAAAGAGCTCAGAGAGTCTCTCTCTAGATGTGGAGAGAGATGGGCCTGGCTGCTGGGAGCTGAGCAAGGTAACTAAAGTGGAGCAGGGCTGGGGAAAGGCCAGCTAATTCCCTGGATGACCAGTAGGAGGTGCTGCTGGGTGAGTCGTTACCCTGTTACAAGGTGCCATAGTCATTTTCAGTATGCAGGGCCTGAGTCTTGGTTTGAGAGAGGAAGGAAGTGGAAAGCCACAGCTCCTCAAGTCAAGTACTAAATGCTGCAAAAGCCTGGGACCATAAACCATAATTATGCTGCAAAAATGGTGTTTTCCCATGTAGGACAGTGAAATCTTGGCAGCCTGTGAACTGAACACTAAGAATAGCAGAAGACTATAATGTAATAAGAAAAAATAATGTAAAATGTAATAAGAAAAGCCAAAAAGGAGTTTGAAGAATGGCTAGCCAAAAACTCAAAAGGTAATAACAAAATACTTTTTTTTAAGTACATCAGAAGCAGGAAGCCTGCTAAACAACCAGTGGGGCCCCTTGATGATCGAGATACAAAAGGAGCGCTTAAAGATGATAAAGTCATTGCAGAGAAACTAAACGAATTCTTTGCTTCAGTCTTCATGGCTGAGGATGTTAGGGAGATTCCCAAACCTGAGCCGGCTTTTGTAGGTGACAAATCTGAGGAACTGTCATAGATTGAAGTGTCATGAGAGGAGGTTTTGGAATTAATTGATAAACTTAACATTAACAAGTCACCGGGAACAGATGGTATTTACCCAAGAGTTCTGAAAGAACTCAAATGTGAAATTGCGGAACTATTAACTATTAACAATTAACTATTAATTGTAACCTGTCCTTTAAATTGGCTTCTGTACCCAAAGACTGGAAGATAGCTAATGTAACGCCAATATTTAAAAAGGGTTCTAGAGGTGATCCTGGCAATTACAGACTGGTAAGTCTAACGTCGGTACCGGGCAAATTAGTCGAAACAATAGTAAAGAATAAAATTGTCAGACACATAGAAGAACATAAATTGTTGGGCAAAAGTCAACTTGGTTTTTCTAAAGGGAAATCGTGTCTTACTAATCTATTAGAGTTCTTTGAAGGGGTCAACAAACATGTAAACAAGGGGGATCCAGTGGACATAGTGTACTTAAATTTTCAGAAAGCCTTTGACAAGGTCCCTCACCAAAGGCTCGTATGTAAATTAAGTTGTCATAGGATAAAAGGGAAGGTCCTTTTATGGATTGAGAACTGGTTAAAAGACAGGGAACAAAGGGTAGGAATTAATGGTAAATTCTCAGAATGGAGAGGGGTAACTAGTGGTGTTCCCCAAGGGTCAGTCCTAGGACCAATCCTATTCAACTTATTCAAAAATGATCTGGAGAAAGGGGTAAAAAGTGAGGTGGCTAAGTTTGCAGATGATACTAAACTGCTCAAGCTAGTTAAGACCAAAGCAGACTGTGAAGAACTTCAAAAAGATCTCACAAAACTAAGTGATTGGGCAACAAAATGGCAAATGAAATTTAATGTGGATAAATGTAAATTAATGCACATTGGAAAAAATAACTCCAAATATACATACAATATGATAGGGGCTAATTTAGCTACAAGAAATCAGGAAAAAGAGCTTGGAGTCATCGTGGATAGTTCTCTGAAGATGTCCATGCAGTATGCAGAGGCGGTCAAAAAAGAAAACAGGATGTTAGCAATCATTAAAAAGGGGATAGAGAATAAGATGGAGAATATATTATTGCCCTTAAATAAATCGATGGTACGCCCATATCTTGAATACTGCATACAGATGTGGTCTCCTCATATCAAAAAAGAAATACTGTCACTAGAAAAGGTTCAGAGAAGGGCAACTAAAATGATTAGGGTTTGGAGAGGGTCCCATATGAGGAGAGATTAAAGAGGCTAGGACTTTTCAGCTTGGAAAAGAGGAGAATAAGGGGGCATATGATAGAGGTATATAAAATTATGAGTGATGTGGAGAAAGTAGATAAGGAAAAGTTATTAACTCATTCCCATAATACAAGAACTAGGGGTCACCAAATGAAATTAATAGGCAGCAGGTTTAAAACAAATAAAAGGAAGTTCTTCTTCACACAGTGCACAGTCAACTTGTGGAACTCCTTACCTGAGGAGGTTGTAAAGGCTAGGACTATAACAGAGTTTAAAAGAGAACTGGATAAATTCATGGAGGTTAAGTCCATTAATGGCTATTAGCCATGATGGGTAAGGAACGGTGTCACTAGACTCTGTTTGTCAGAGGGTGGAGCTGGATGGCAGGAGAGAGATCACTTGATCATTACCTGTTAGGTTCACTCCCTCTGGGGCACCTGGCATTGGCCACTGTTGGTAGACAGGATACTGGGCTAGATGGACCTTTGGTCTGACCCAGTACGGCCGTTCTTATGTTCTTATGTAGCTCGTGTTCCCAGAGTCCACATCACTGGTATTCTTACAGCACCCTGATATAGCATTATTTCTAAATACTCCCTGGCTAGAACTTGAAATCACTTTATTTTCTTGATTTTTAGCTGGATCCAATAAAAGCGGTGTCCAGCTTTCATACTGCAGAAGCCCACGCAAACCTCACAAGTTTTTTGTTTCCTTGAGGGAAGAGGGATGTCACACTGAAACAAAGGGAGTTTTTATTGAATCTGTCCCTCAGGGGATTTTTGGGGATGTAATAAAACCACAAATTGAAGCTGAAACTACAGCAGCTGACGTTTTTCAAACCATGTTCATGCTGACATTTGAAAATGTTTTTTTTCCCAGCAAAACAGCTTCACGTACTGCAAAGTCATCAGCACTATATTACACCAACCAGCTGTGACTATTGTATAAAGGCAATTAACATAGCAAGGATTAGGCAGGTACTCTTCCTATTTATTATTTTTTTTAGGTAAAATTAAAACATTCAATGGAGCCATTCCAATTTACAGCTGTTGAGGCTCTGGCCCTATGGCTTAAATTGAAGTCAATTGGTTTGTACAAATATAAATGAGGGTAGAATATGGCCTCAAATATTTGAGCAACTATTGTACTATGTGAGGGGTTTTATTGGTCCCATACTGGCAAAGAGGGGTTCACAAGGGCCTGCAGACTCAATCAGCCCCACACTCCTATACCTGTAGCAGAAATCAGGTGTGGAGAAGGGGATTAAAATGAAAAGACCTAGGATAGTTAGGGGCTAGCCAGGAAGAAAAGCAGAGCTCTGCTTGTCCATCTCTGAGAGAAGTCTGGATGAGAAAGCTTGCCAGTTGGATGAGCTTCCTAGTGGATGTGATGACTGGGCCCTTAGAGACTTATCAAAGGGCTGGTTGTTTGAAAACAGGCCCTGAGCAGATATGTGAGGTCCTACTGAAGACTTGTTGGATGACCCTATTTTGAGTTCTTTGTTTTCTCTTAGTTTTATACTTTTAATACTCTTGGAGTGTTTTAGGTGAAGAACCAAAGCACCACTGGACTTTGTGAGTGGTGGCAGCTGACCACTGGAGACCTTGAGGCAGCATGAGTAGTGCCCTAATGGGTCATAGATGAGTGCTGTGGAGGCCAATATGGTCACAGAGTACTAATGAGACCAATAATCTGGACTTCTGTGTGTGTAAACAATAAGGCTTGATCCTGGAAATAATTCTTGTGGATAAATACTAATTGAAGTAAATGGGGTTGTATGCAGTCACAGGGCCCAACCTACTTTCAGGTCATGGACTAATTAGTGAAAAATTATAATCATCTTGATTTTTTTTTCAAAATATTTGAATTACATTAATACCACAGTGGTACACATAGACCCCAACTAACAACAGAGCCCAATTGTGGTAGGCACTGTACAAACATATAATAAATGACAGTCCCTCACCCAAAGAGCTTACAGTCTAAGTACGGAAGGCAGACAAAGAATAAGAGATGAAATGGGCACAGAGGTGAAGTGGCTTGCACAAGGTCACGCAGCATGTTGCTGGCAGAGCTGGGAATACAGCTCAAGTCTGGTGCACAGTACTAGACAAAGACATAGATTTTTTTAAGAATAAAAAAAATCAAGATTTTAATAAAAATGTTTCCAGTGTACCTTGATAAGGGGGTTGGCAAACTCTGTACTGAGCACAGGCAGAAGGAAGAGGAGAATCTTCCCCTCACATAGATAGTCAGGCTGACTGCACCCCAGGATACAGCTGCTGGAATTACCAGTCATGGAGGCATACACCGACAGCTGAGACCAACAAGGAAAAGAAGCCCAGCTATAAAGTAAGAAGAACAGAGATAGGAGGAGGTAGAAAGGCCTGGGATAGTGAAAGTGCAACAACCCCATGCCAGGCTGCCTCTAAGAAACTGGCAGGGAGACAAAGGTTTTAGATTAAGTTGATGGACTGAGCTAATTTTAGATTAATATAGGAAGGCCAGTTATGAGAAAATTGGGACCCCTAGAAAAACTGAAGGTGACAACTTTGCTTTGGGCCCTGGAATAGACAGACCTAGAAAGCATACATATTTAATAAAAGTTTTATATTTTCCCCACGTCCATAACGATCTGACTTAATGATCATAATTTCACTTAGCACACCCCAACCTGAAGTTCGATGCTAATGTCAGTCATTTGTACCATACAGTAATGATGGCGATAAGATGGGACTAAGGGAATGGTGGGAACAAGATGACTATTTCCAATATTCCACATCTCAATATGGGTCCATTTTTTTTGTATTCTTGCAGCACATAGGACCTCCTTGTGCTAGGTGCTGTTCAGTAAAGATGGTCTTTGCCCTAGAGAGTTTACAGTCTAGTTAGCTTTACCTGTCTTTATGTGGGAGAGTGCAATTATTCCCATAGTCAGTTTTGCCTTCTAAGCTAAATCCACTGGTGGAATAGCCACTGGGCCAACAGGACCCATGCTCAGGGGCCCTGGCCAGTTGTGGGGGCCCTGGAAAAATGGGTGCCCCCATTCTGCAACCCACTCCGCCCGCCTGGCACTCCTACTGGGGAGTGGGGACGAGGCCTGGGGACTTGCCCCGCTCATCGGCAGGAGCACCGGGTAGAGCAGGTCAAGCCCCTGTGCCCTAGCCCTGCTCCCCAGCAGGAGTGCTGGGGTGAGGATTGGAGAGGGGACTGCAGGCAGAAGGGGTGAGGGGGGCCCCCTTGCTCTGGCCCAGAGCCCCACAAAACCATAATCCACCTCTGGTTAAATCTACCATGCAGTCTTAAAAGTTCAAATTCCTATGATTATATTGGGAATAACACTATAGCTTCAAGTCACCTACAGTAATTAACTCTAATTATGGAAAGGCAAGAGGAGAAAAAATATAGCAGCTTGTGTGTGACAGAATAGAGGGGGGGAAATGATAGAGGGATGATAATATAACCTGTTCTCTTTACATCACAGTATACATTTCATTACTCACTTCAGGGCCCCTTTTACTCTGCCAGAATGGGGTAAAGAAACCTTAATGCAAACATAGAATTGTAGGACTAGAAGGGACCTTGAGAGGTCAACATGAATTAACCATTCTTTCCCCCCTAAATATATTGGGTTTATCTGAAATTAAACAAATATAAATTGGGCTGATAAATGTGCCTTTTCTAAATAGACATTAATGATAAGACAGAGATCTCTTTTTTCTAATTTATTTTCAGAAGCAATTTTTATCCCCTTTAGCTTTTTCTATTAAGAAAACAAGATGTCATTTTAATAGACCTTAATATAATCTGAAAAATGCTAGAAATTTTACTTTTCTCACCATAAATTCATCAGTACCACATGATGATTTACCCAAATGCTAATAACACAAATATTTCTAATGTACTTGTCTCTGTTCATGTGTAATTCAGTCATGGAGGATCCAAAGCCACAAGAGATGACTATTGAAATGAGTACATTTGGTCTCTGTTCTGGGTAGTACCTCTGTACTGAAACCTAATTAAATGAAAAAGTTGAAAGGAAGTTTCAAAGCTTTCTTTGTAAATAAACACAAAATGCCATATTGTTCCCTGATCCAAGAACATAATTCCTCTTGATGATAATGGGAGTTGTGTGCAAGGGGTTGACAGCACAATATAAGTAAGGGTTGGAAAGACTCATAAATGCTAGTCTAAATTCATACATGAAGCATGATATCCAGTTAAAGGGTGACAACTGTAACTTTGTCAGTGCTCAGCATTGCCATGCAGGAGGCTTAGATTTGGTACTTGGTCCCCGTCTCTCCTACCTTAACAGGTGAAATTGTTTGTGGTGTTTTTCCCTTCTTAGAAGAGCAGGGAACATTTTGTGTCTAAGCAGTCATTCCTTTAGTCAGTTATAGAAAGGTAATGGACTCTGGAGAGAACCATCCTCACCTCTGTTGGCCAAGATAACTATTTCTACGATGCTATGGGGAATGTTAAGCAGGGGCTTGTAGGCAAGTGTCTGTCAAACTATTCATAATTGCCTCTAGTTGTAGGTACCTAGTGGGTCTTAAAGGTGATCTAAATGCTTGCTTTTAATAAAGCCATACTATATATTGTGAAATACGTGGTGCTTGGTGATCTAAAGATTATCCAAATGCTTGCTTTTAATAAAGCCATATTATACATTATGAAATATGTGCTGCTTGGTGATCTTAGTCAGTATGTATGTCTTAAATACATCATTTTAAGGAGTAATAATAATGTATCTACATTTAATTTTCTCCAGAAGTAAAAATATGTTGAGGGTATTATATGGCTAACACAGCCTGAAGAAAACAAGTCATTTTCACTGTTTACTAAAATATGTATCAGCAATTTATGATGATCAGTCTGAGATTTTTTTGACCTGCCATTTGTAATTATTAATAGATCTGACAATGCTGAGACCTACTCTCTGTTTTTATTTATTGTTTTTCCATGGTGCATTGCGGCATAGCTTCTACTAATTGTTCCCACTAAGGCCTGGTCCACACTAACCCCCCACTTCGAACTAAGATACGCAACTTCAGCTATGTGAATAACGTAGCTGAAGTCGAAGTACCTTAGTTTGAACTTACTGTGGGTCCAGACGCGGCAGGCAGGCTCCCCCGTCGACTCCGCGTACTCCTCTCGCGGAGCAGGAGTACTGGCGTCGACAGCGAGCACTTCCAGATCGATCCGGAAGACTAGACAAGACGCGATAAATCGATCCCAGAAGATCGATTGCTTACCGCCGGACCTGGAGGTAAGTATAGACCTACCCTTGATATCTTATCAAGGTTTTTTTGGGGAAAAAAATAATAATCAATCATGTGCATTGATTATTTTTGTTAATACAAAATAACTAGTATGATTATTCAATTATAGGAAATAATTTACCTGATACTGTATCCTTAGAACACTGCAGATGAATGCCAGTGGCATATTTATATAGAATAAATGACTCGTGGGCATTTAGTGCATGTATGGCTATATTTATTAGCCAAAACATTGGGTGAAATCCTGGCCCTGTGGAACACAACAGGATTTTATCATTGATTTCTGGGGCACTGGATTTCACCTATTCTTTGCCAGATAAAGTTTGTAATTTGTTCCTTTCTTTTAGGACACAATTAAAGATGGAAAAACAGTAGGTTTAGAATGCCTAACTGTAAAGGAGAAAAGAAATAGACTGAAAATATAAGATCCATTTAACCTCATGTTTTTTCATATAA
This sequence comes from Trachemys scripta elegans, assembly GCF_013100865.1. Taxonomy (NCBI): domain Eukaryota; kingdom Metazoa; phylum Chordata; order Testudines; family Emydidae; genus Trachemys; species Trachemys scripta. The sequence continues at coordinate 51,287,576 of NC_048303.1, read as the reverse complement.
CTTTTTGGTTAATTTTTAAACAATGCCACTTATAAAATGGGAGATAAAGAGTAGATATTAAGCTAGACTATAATAAAGGGCTACATTTTCAAGATGTTTGCACATCCAGGGTGGGGTTTTATACACATAATATTGTGTACAATGCAAATATGATTGTACAATTGCACTCTACATCTTTATATATATTAAAAACATAATATATGTACAATCATATTTTCATTGTACACAATATTATGTGTATAAAACCCCACCCTGGATGTGCAAACATCTTGAAAATGTAGCCCTTTATTATAGTCTAGCTTAATATCTATCTATCTATATATATATAAGCTATATAGATAGCTATATAGATATATAGATTTGAACAATTATGAAAAATAAGTCACATCTATAAAGAGTTCAAGGTGCCAAGATACGTCTTTAACTTTACAATACATAATATACCCAACAGCATTCAAAAAACAAGAATTGAGTATGGACAAATTATCTCAAACAGTCAGGGACCTAGCTACCACTCCACCCCCTAAAAAAAGCCCCTGTTCATCTCAGCCTTCTTCAAAAACCCTATTAAATAAATATGTGATCCCACTCCTTGCAGCCTATGCACACATGACTCTATGAAGTTGTGCTGAAGGGCAATAAGTGATTAAAAAAATGGAGACTAGTAAACTTAAACAATGTATTTGGTCTTTGTTGCGCCTTCAGAAACCTACAGTGTAAGACAAAACAGGAATTGTACGTGCACAGTGTGTAGCTACAAAGAAGTGTCTGGATGTTTACAATCACTTCTTTAACATGTGTAAGTATTTGTACACACTAATGTGAGTGGAGTGGAGTTTATTTCCCTTTTTGCAGGTGTACTTGACATCTTCTTTTGAAAACATAGCTAAAAAGATAGATGTAAACATTACATTGATCACTTGAGTTTTTCAACAAAGCCTTACATTTTGCTACATCAGTTATGGCTTAAATTTTAATTAACTACTTGTCATTTTGCACAAGACTTTATGGACCAGAAAAAGCAACAGAATCTGTTAACCAATAATGTATATAAAGAATACTGTATCAATAGTACTTTTTAGATTAGTTAGTGTTATTCCCATCTGCCAAAGGAGTCTTTTCACGTTGGGGTCTCACATAGTGATTCTCTGAGTAACCAATTCAGATCCATGACGCCAGTCTGTTATATGCCCGTCCTAAACTGACTTTAAGACAATGAAAGCTGAGTTCCTACCTCCCACTCTTTCAATGAAAAGACAAGAAGATTTCAAAGTAGAGATGGTAATAATTGAACGTGACTGTGAAAAAGGTAAGCTGCTCTTTGAGCTAAAATAATTCCATCGTTGTGTGAAATTCCATAGCAATATGTAATATTAAACTAAAAAAAGTTTAGCTCAAGTAGTGGGAAAGAGGAAGGAATCAAAAGTAAAAGTATAAATCTTTTTCTTTAAGGATGTGTTGGTTTGTGTTAGAGCTAATCACTAATCTCCAGATTCGCCCTCAGTTATACCCATAAAATCCCATTGGCATCATAGATGTTGATATAATCCAAACTGGAACTAGCAAATACTCTTTCTGGTCTAGAATCCAACCCTGGACCTCAGCCATTGGGATGGGCTGGACTTGAGATTTGAAACTAAGTTCTCCCTGGCCTAAATTCAACAGTGTATATGAATGAGGTTCTACCTTTGAACCATTTCTATTGCTAAATATTATCTTACTATCGCCGCCTGCACTGCCCAGCAGGAGTGTCGGGCCAGAGTGCTGGTGACACAGTGCACTACAGCTTCAGAGGAGGGAGGACAGTGGGGGAGGGGCCAGGGGCTAGCCTCCCTGGCCGGGAGCTTACATAAAAAACTATGTGGTAACATGCCAAAGGTAGGAAGATTCACTATTCTCTAGGAAACATGGTAAATATGTTACTAGATATAGAACTTAAGAAATCAATTGGTATGTCTCATTAAATTTGTTCGCTAAACACCTAATTTATAGTAGATAATGTAGGCTGAGATTTCTAAACCTGTCCGATTTCCACTAATTTTAATATTTGGGGGTGATATCCTGGTGCCATTGAAGTCTAATGACATTTATATGAGTGTTTGTGAAATATATATATATATATAAAAGGACTATAGACACCACAGAAGATTTCTACCAATTTGAAAATGCCTTTGCAGTATCTGCTATGGTAGAAATGGTCACTAGAATATTTGGTATTGGAACACATCATAAATAATACCTTGTGAAGCTTACTTAAAAGTAAGTTCCAGGACCAGGACTAATACAAACATGTAAAAAAAAGAAGATTAGAAAATCTTGAAGTATGAATATATAATTCTCACATGCTTAGGAATATGAGCTTTAGGAATTGAAGTTTACTTGAGATAAGAAGATATAAAATTAGTTTAAGATCAAAGTTTAGTTGAAATAATACAAAATACATTTCTGTATTCTTATGAATTAAACATTACATGCAACCCTTTATTTTGAGAGATTATTTTAATTTGGGAAAATATGAAATTTAATTAACTTACTGTCCTCCTGCAATTTGTTTTGGGGATTTAATTTACATGACTTAACAATGCACATATGCAAAAGTACTGTTCTTCTGTTGGAATCCTGAATGAGAGCTAAAGGATAAGTACCAAATTGTACAAACCTTACTCATTCAGTTAGTTCTACTGGCTTCATACAAGTAAGTGCTCACCAGTGTAAGGGTTCCACATCTGGCTTCTTAAGCCTCAATCCTGAGGTGCCCTTTACAGTGGTGGACCCCAAATCGATATTGAGCCCCACTGACTTCAGTGCAGTGGTCCACCCAGCTGAAAGACCATGCATAATCAGGGGTAATGTCTGCTCCTTAGTTGTCTGTGAATCCCTCAGAACCCTGATCATGTGTGAACGAAATAGGAGTAAGGAAGAAGAAAGGGACAGATTGCTGCCAACGGAGCCCATCAAATGGGCAGAAGTGGGAAACAAAAAGGACTTGCAACTTTGAAAGAGATGAACTGATTCTCAAAAGATGTGTGCATAAGCCACATCGCTAAAGGTGTCTTGAAATTCTTGCAGGATCATCTTGGTTCTAAGCACACATGGTAATACTTAACAACATCCCTCTTAGGAAAGTTTATGCTAGTAGTATTCTGGTACTTCCCACCCAGACCAAAATCAAGGAATGAAGTGGCAAGGTCTTTAAAAAGAGGTGAAAACTATCTAATTTTTTTCCTAACTTCTACAGTTCAGTTCAGATTAGATTTCAACCTGTGGAGAACCCTGTCTTTACTGCTTTTCATCCAAACTGGTCTGTACTTCTCTGATTGTCACAAACATCCTACTTTATTATTGATCAATAATGCCAGTTCTCAATATGTAATGAGATATCTAACCTAATGTGACTGCATTTAATAAACCTTCATGGAGAACACCTACAGGTGATTTAATTCAAAATCTTTAATGTTTTTATGTGCTCCTCCACTTCAAATGATTTTTCCATGTCTTAGTCACAATTTAGAGCAAGATGTTGACTTTTCCCTCTGGATGAAATCCAGATTGACATTTTCTTATGAATGTCTGTTTCTGAACAGTCAGTTTTCTGACTTGAAAAGGGCTTTTGTGATATATATATATATATATATATATATTTGTTAAGGCTTTATTTAACTGGAAACTGGTTGTAGTTCAGACTTCTGTGTACAATGACAAACTTTCTTGAAACTCAGACAATATTTTCCTTTTTGTGTGTGGAATAAATATAGTTTTTAAATAAAATACAATTAGTGCTTAAAAGGTATGCAGTGTGGGTGAGTTTGAATCCTATTATGTTGTTTCCACTCTTCAATTCAAGCACTACTCTTGATCTGTGACAGATCTTCCATTCGTATCATTGGGAAAACCATAAGTGCTATTAAGGCAATACTATAATGTGATACTATTAAATTATTGGTATTATTAGAGTATTGGTGTCAGACATACCAGACACATTATAGCCTTAAGAAGATTTCCTTCTATAAAGGAAGAAACAGAAGAAGAGTGGGGGAAAGGAATACATACAATATATGTATGTTATGTAAACAAAATTGTTTGGGTGGTGATTGGCAAGTCTTGTTTTCTTCCATTTATATACATATGTACATAAGAACTTGTGTATAAGAACTTGTGATATTCAAACCCCACATCAACCAAGAAGGGGTTAATGAAAGCCTGTGGCCTCAATCAGCCCTGCTGTGCTCCCCTGCAAGAACTGTCAAGCCTGGAGGAAGAAGGGAAAAGCACAGCAATGGCTGACTGGGAGAGGGAATGGACCTCCTATGCCAGCTCCTTGAAGAAAGCCTGGCTGGGGCTAAGGCCTTTCAGGCAGTCTCTGGAAAGGCCTGGGTAACTTGTTACAGGACTCCTTGTGACCTAGACACATGTTATGGAGAGCACAGGCAGTAATCTCCCTCCCGCCCCCCGCGCCAAGAAAGGGGAGGACCGAATAACCTGGGCCTTCAAATACCCCAAGGCTAAAGATGTGAGTTGGTAACTTCATAACAACATGGATCTGTCATAAGGATGACTGGGAACCAGCACAACAGTAGCTTCTGCAACAGATGGACATCAGACAGCTGGTCCATCATTTAGGCATACAACAGGAGCAGCAGCTACAACTGGTTCAGCAAATTGTGGCCCAGCCTCTGGGACCCACTTCACCCTCATTTCTAGGAACTGTGGGCCCAGCACCAATGATAGCATCTGTGTTACTGAAGGTTGTGAAGATAGGTATGTGTCCTGCTTAAAATAAAGACCATTAAGACTTCTGTGTATTATCCACAAACAGTGTGTAAGAATCTTTCAAGCAGACCATGAAAAGGATGCTGAAAAAGTTTACCGCTTCAGACCCCCCCTCACTAGGAGCAGTTGATCTATCCCCTCTTCTCTGCTGTATGGTAACCCAGTCATCCACTGGATTTGTCACCTATGTACTCCTCTATTGGAGATAGCCACTGAATATCCTGGACTTAGTGCAGGAGATGTGGGAGGAACAGATTCCTAACACAGAAAACATAACACAATACAGGTGAACCTCAGAGTTACAAACACTTCAGGAATGGAGGTTGTTCATAACTCTGAAATGTTCATACCTCTGAATAAAACATTATGGTTGTTCTTTCAAAAGTGTTGTTAACTTAATACAGCTTTAAAACTTTACTATGCAGAAGAAAAAGAAAATAAAATGTGCATCAGGAGGGTGGTTCTCAATGTACAGTGTTACATAATAACACACAAGGAAGATATTGTATCTATTTGTTTTTAGTGTTACATAGCCAGGTGGCACTATGCTATTCAGCGAAGCATTTAAGCATGGGCTCAGTTTAAGCACATGCTGAAATCCCATTAATTAACAGTTGAGCATATGCTTAAATGTTTTCCTGAATAATCCCGAAATGGTACACAATCAAATTTCTTACCAAAACAGCATCTAAACCAAATATTGTCAAATAGCTGAATCAGTTTACTCAGGACTGATTGTCTTATTGTCTATACTTGCAATACACCACATAGACAGGGAGGAAGCTGTTCAAACAGATACTTTTGTGAAGTTGTAGTGAACTTTTAATTGAATCTGATATTTTTAGGTGCTGCCTATTGTTGTTAAAAATAACTTTTTGGATTTGATTTACCACAAGAAATAAAACTAAAAGCATTTAAATCAGCTCATTTAAAAAGCTACATATCAAAGCAACATTATAGCTCTGCAAAACATACAAACAAACAAAAAACCAAAACCCACATTGACAATAATTTAAAACAAAACACGAACACCACCATCATCATTTCTGGACAGCAGGAAACAAATTAACTAGTTTTCTTTCAAGACTGATTTCTAGATCTACTCAGGAGTGAAATAAAACTCTTTTCCACTCTAATATCCACTTGTAATCACTCCACTTTTTCCCTTCAATATCCAATTCAGGATATTGTATTGAATTTCCTATATTGTAATCACTTCCCCATAAACATAATTTATTTTGTCTTTAGGTGAATATCCTGCCATTGAAATGTATGCAAAACTTCCATTGACTTCCTTGGAAATTTTGCACACGAGTTGGAATTCATTAAGGTGGACATTTTCAAAAGTGGCCAGGGGTTTTTGATTGTCTCCTTGTTTGGCTATTTTGATATGCCAAGAGGTCTCACTTTCATAGGATGGGGCTGAGATTGTCAAGGGGATCTAAAGGAATTATGTTACCAACTCCCACTGATTTCCATTGAATGTTGGGTACCTACCCCTTTTAAACCTCCTTGAAAATCCCATTTCAGGTGAAAGCCTGGCCCTTTTAAGATGCCCTTTGTTGGAATAACTGTTGAATTGGATTTGTTAAGCATTTGCTCCTTCTCTTCTCTCCAGACAATTTGCACTGGGACCATAAAAGTGTCTAATAAAACAGGTAAAAATCCCACATAATTCTGTATTAAAAAAATAAAAATAAAAATACAAACCAGGTAACATCAATAACAATAGCTTCCCTAAAGAGTCTGATTTAGCTAGGCAGATTAATATATTTAGCTAGGGAGCATGGAGTCAGTTAAATGACAATTTAATCTAATAAAGTATTAAACAAAAGTCACAAAAATGAGGGGAACTAGAAAGCCATCAAGGCAAATCTATTATAAATCAATAGGCATTCACATAGAAAGGCTGTATAAAAATACTCTAGAGTCAAACTATTAAATTTCTAACTGGCTGAATTAATTATAACTGCTATCATTAACCCCAACCCACAAGAGAGTCCATATGACCACTTTTAGCACAGAAATTAACACAATAATGCTAATTCAGTATATTTTGTCTTACAAAGTATCTTTATTGCACTACCCACTAACAATTAACATTCAGTAAATTGCTTTTCTCAGCAATGGAAAGCTTATCATTAGCAGTACATTTCTGTTTGTGTACTTAGTGTGAATATGTCTTGATAGTCAAGTCCTACATATTTCTTTACCAATTTAAGATAATAGAGGGGAAAAATGTCCTTACCTAGAAGAAAAATATAAGTAGCTCATAAATAGAAAGAAGAAACCTTAAAATAAGTATGAATGTTATTCATCAGTATTAAATAAGTAGTGTCACAGAAGCCTTTCAGTGGACTCAGAACTTTGTTATAAAAAGTATGAGAATACTGATAATTGACTATTTATTTACCACTGCCAGCTATGCTAAAGCCATCACAATTACGTTTCATACGGAAAGCAAGTTTTAATTGTGTGCTTATTTCTAAATGAAATAATTATTGTAACAACAGAACATGTTTATCTAGTAATTATCATTATTACATTATACAGATGTAACCTATTTCAGCCAGAAAATTGTAAGGCTTGTAGTCTATACAGTTCATGCTTCCCATGAAATAATTAGTGTGATATAAATAATAACTGCTACCTAAAACTGAACCTTCTATTAAGCCTGATTAGCAGATGGATGAATCAGGGCCCTACATCAAAGCTAATGCGAGGCAATATCTCTGCTGATCATAGCAACATAGTCAAACCAAAAAGCATCACATAAGTTGTAATTAGCATATCATCCAGGTCGGGAGTACGTCTGCCTTTTGCTGGCAGATATAGTGTTTAGACACTTTAACATGCAGAGTAAGAAATACAGAATTAGGGAATGTGAAATCAAAACACAAACGCCAGGTAGGGGTGAATTTTTCAGAGGTGCCGAGCAGTAACCTCAACTCCAGTTGAAGTCACTAGGAGTTGCATGTATCTTCTCTAAAAAACAACTCCATAATATTTTCTCATGGAGGAAATAGAATAAAAATAAAATACTCTACTGATTGCTAGTACTAAAACATTTTTTTTTTAGTGTTATGGCTCACCTAGAATGCTCATTAACATAAAATTGGCGTGTCATAAAAATTTATTATCCAAACCTCAGTGCTTGAGGTGATACTATATCATATCACCATTTACAGCTTAAGAATCATAGAATCATAGATTTTAAGGTCAGAAGGGACCATTATGATCATCTAGTCTGACCTCCTGCACGATGCAGGCCACAGAATCTCACCCACCCACTCCCGTATCAAACCTATGTCTAAGCCATTGAAGTCCTCAAATCATGGTTTAAGAACTTAAAGGTGCAGAGAATCTTCCAGCAAGTGACCCATGCCCCACGCTGCAGAGGAAGGCGAAAACCCCCCAGGGCCTCTGCCAATCTGCCCTGGAGGAAAATTCCTTCCCGATCCCAAATATAGCGATCAGCTAAACCCTGAGCATGTGAGCAAGACTCACCAGCCAGACACCCAGGAAAGAATTAACTGTAGTAACTCAGATCCCACCTCATCTAACATCCCATCACAGGCTTGTCTCCACTTGAAACCCTACAGCAGCACAGTTGCTTCAATGTAGATCTTTTCTACCCTGCTGGGAGTGCTTTTTCCTTCATGGTAAGTAATCCACTTCCCCCAGAGGCAGTAGCTAGGTTGATGCAAGAATACTTCTGTCGAGCTAGCACTGTCTACATTGGGACTTAAGTCATTTAAAGTATGCCCCTCAGTGGATTTTTCACACCCCTGAGCGGTGTAGTTAAGCTGACCTAATTTTCTAGTGTAAACCTTGCCACAGGATGAAGGGATAGAGGGAAATTTAAATAAAAAGTGAACAATGAGAAGATACTTTTCAATTTATCAAGTCACATAAAAGACCAAACACAGAATGTACTTTCTCCCTTTAAATAACCATATTTCCAACCTACCCAACATATACTGATGTATGAGACACTGAAAATGTGTTAGAAGAGCAGTAGAAAATGTATGGCACTATGTTGTTTGACTTTGCATTTGCCAGGGACCATTGTGGCCTAATTCCTGATCTTGCAATAAACTCCATATGAGCTCCTTGTAGAATTGAGATGACAGGGAGTTTTGTAATCACATGTAATAAAATTAGATTTTTACCCATTGTATGACTCAGTGGGAGACTGTTTTACTTGGAATTAAATAAGTGTATGTAACACAATATCTGCTAGACTCAGAGGATTTTTTCCCCAATGTATTTCCATCAACTATTTTTTTTCTCTATGAATGTCAATAAAAATAAAACTATAACTAAAAGTTCTTACAGATTCTTCAATTCTTGCTTTCTCTCTGACAAAGCTTGTTCATTATAAATTTACTTTTTATAGGATTTGTTTATTTTCCATGTTCAATAACTGCTTTGAAAAGAAAAGAAAATAACACTTTCCTTGACAACTTTGTTCTTTTCCACTTCTGAACATTGATTTCTATTTTCCAAATCTCTTTTTGGTTTCACTTTGCTTTTTTCCTTGTTTTCACATCAGTGTGACTGACTATTTTTAATGATCTCAACACAATTCTGGGAAGGGAGTCTGTTAATTTACAAACACTCTAAATGGCAGGACAAGAGCAAAGCACAAATTATTGTCAGTCTTTGAATAGCTACTATTTTCTTTTCTCTCTCTCAGCAGCAGAGTGGTAGTTTTTGTTTTGTTAAGCAAATATATAGAACCTGGAGGCCTTATGTCACTAGACTGTACAAGGTTACTGTAGAAGAACTTTTGGACCTTAGTAGTGTCCCTTCAGCAGCCTGTCTAATGTCTTCTGCATCTTCCCTTAGGAAACTCTTCTCCTTCATCATTTTATAGCCCAGACCCATTTTTTTCTACTGTTTTCCCCCCTGTTCTGCATCACCACAACATGGACCTGGGCCCTCATGGCACCTGTGATGTTGCACTCCATAACATCTTATGAAAATATGCTTTGAATGTGAATATAATGTAACTGGAATATGCTTTATGCAAAAAGGTCTCTCAAAAAGTATCATTACAAAGGTTATAATGTACTGAGTGTGTTCATCCTATTTGTTTGAATGTATTATTTCTATGTCTGGAGTTAGGATAATAAGATATAAACTTGTATTGCTGATGTAAACACATTAAGTGGAAGCTATTAAGGGTGCTTCAGAATCAATGAGCTGTGAATGGGTTTGTTTACTTGCAAGTCTTCCTGTGTTTGTGTAAGCCAGCCCAGGAAGAATGGTGGAATCCATCTTAAACCTGGTGCTTTTCCATTTAGAAGAGGGGTGAAGATCCAGAGAGACAAAAGATTCCCGCCTTGTGCCAAAGCTATAAAAGGGGTGGAAGAGAACAAAGGAGGCTTCCAGTCATGATAAATTCCCTAGCTACCACCTGAGCTGGAATTAACAAGGACTGTACCAAGGGAAAGGATTGGGCCCAGACTAGGAAGGAGTCTAGTCTGTGAAAGAGGCTTATTGGAACATCTCTGAGGGTGAGATTTACCTGTGAACAGTTTCTTAAGGTATTAGGCTTAGACTTGCGTGTTTTGTTTTATTTTGCTTGGTGACTTACTTTGTTCTGTCTGTTATTACTTGAAACAACTTAAATCCTACTTTTTATACTTAATAAAATCACTTTTGTTTATTAGTAAACCCAGAGTAAGTGATTAATAGCTGGGGGAGCAACCAGCTGAGCATATCTCTCTATCAGTGTTATAGAGGGCGGAGAATTTATGAGTTTACCCTGTATAAGCTTTATACAGAGTAAAACGGATGTATTTGGAGTTTAGATCCCACTGGGAGCTGGGCATCTGGGTGCTGGAGACTGGTAACCTGCTGAGCAGTTTTTGGTTAAAGTCTGCAGCTTTGGGGGCGTGGACCAGACCTGGGTCTGTGCTGCAGCAGGCTAGCATGTCTGGCTCAACAAGGCAGGATTCTGGAGTCCCAAGCTGGCAGGGAAAATGGTCTCAGAGGTAGTCTCAGCACATGAGGTGATAGTCCCAAGAGAGTCTCTGTGACTGAACCTGTCACAGCACCATCTTGTCCAAAGCTACTAATAGAACCTCTTACTAATATTGCAGTGTTCTACAGTTACGTTATAGGTTCAATGCTGCTGTGCTGCTTTCAATCATAGGGTTCTGTTTGGAAATCTATTGTATTTTTTTAATTACTATTGTGTGTGAGACAATTGTTGCAAGATGGAACACTAAGTTATTTCAGAATCTTAGATTTACCGAAAGTAATAACAAACAAATGGCATTTTAAGTAATTACTGACTAATATGCTTATGTAATACTTTCATATTATAACAGATTACATTCTATTGCAGTTAATTGGCTTTCACAGGTAGAGCTGAGTCTAAGATTTTCCTTTACTGTCATCCTGGTTTTACAAGGTTTATATGTTTTTAAGTACACTCAGAATAATCTATCTATCTATCTATATTATCTACACATACATGTGTATATATATGTATGTATGTATCTACACATACATGTGTATATATATATATGTATGTATGTATTTATACATGTATGTTATATTATCTACACACACTTAAATACACGGCATAAGATTCACTAAAGTTTATTCCAGTTGCTAAATACAACTCTCTGCTCTAGCAAGAGTTGGATGGTGTTTCTCTGATCATCCTCCCTGAACACTTCCACAATGAGATGGCTGCTTTAGCTGGAGACCACCATAAGAGTTGTTCTGACAGTGCCTGCAAAGGTGATGCCCAGAATTGAGTATATACTTGGACAGTCATGGCCAGGCCTATTTCTAGCCACCACTGGTCACAATTGGCTGGCTGTGAATGACTCAAAGGAGTCTATGTTGAAGGCCTCTTGTACTGTCACAGCCCCTTTTAGGTGGGTTTTCTTCTGCCCAGATTAGTTCTGGCTTTAGTTCATGGGAAGTCGTGAAACTGGCCCACTATATGCAGCTATCAGATTTGCTATAGTCTGAATAGAAATGAGCAAAAGCAGAACATCTGAGCCAGCTACCACTAAAGCACAGGACATTTATAGCTGCATGTTTTTCTGATACTGTGCATTTTCAGTCATTGTGAAAATCACTCAGGACAAAGGACAGGCACTTGTTATAATTTGTTTCATAACAAATTGTTTCATGAGAGATTATTTATTTATTTTAAAACACTTTAGTTACCATTCAAAAGGTGTAAAGTCCCCAAAGGACACAATTGCTTGTAAAAGCTTTCAGAACTAATCCTGTCACTAACCATTTGTTTTTGTAACAACTCCAACCACATCTACTCAGCAGACATGAACTCAAGTTGTTCAGCGCCAAAACATAAGCCTGTATCAAAAGTGTGCTCATTAGCAGAAATAATAGGCTCTTATCCTCTAGATGGACTCACCAGTAGATGGACACCATAGACTTTGCCATCATGTTTATACATGCTGTAGTTCTAGGTTTTAGAGGTCCACAGAAGTTCAAATCTCTTTGAAACACCCTGAACTTGAGCTAAAGAATTAAATCCATTAGCTGGTCAAATCAGTAGGTATTTATCCTCTGTGTGGGCTAGATACTGGAGATTGGGTTGCAATTTAGCCACCATGTTATAGGAAACAGGAACTGTTTCACTGATGGCTAATATACCAAATGCAGTGATCAAACTTAGACCTCTAGTGTAGTTTCATGAACTTTATTCAGCTGTACTGAAGTGCCAATGTTCCACATCACTTAAATGCCAACCACTGTGGTCTGTTGTATAACAGTGCATTATCTTCATCAACGACTTAGATATTGGCATAGAAAGTACGCTTATTAAGTTTGCAGATGATACCAAACTGGGAGGGATTGCAACTGCTTTGGAGGATAGGATCAAAATTCAAAATGATCTGGACAAATTGGAGAAATGGTCTGAGGTAAATAGGATGAAGTTTAATAAAAATAAATGCCAAGTGCTCCACTTAGGAAGGAACAATCAGTTTCACACATACAGAATGGGAAGAGACTGTCTAGGAAGGAGTATGGCAGAAAGGGATCTAGGGGTTATAATGGACCACAAGCTAAATATGAGTCAACAGTGTGATGCTGTTGCAAAAAAAGCAAACATGATTCTGGGATGCATTAACAGGTGTGTTGTGAGCAAGACATGAGAAGTCATTTTTCCGCTCTACTCTGTTCTGGTTAGGCCTCAGCTGGAGTATTGTGTCCAGTTCTGGGCACCGCATTTCAAGAAAGATGTGGAGAAATTGGAGAGGGTCCAGAGAAGAGCAACAAGAATAATTCAAGGTCTAGAGAACATGACCTATGAAGGAAGGCTGAAAGAATTGGGTTTGTTTAGTTTGGAAAAGAAAATACTGAGAGGAGACATGATAGCAGTTTTCAGGTATCTAAAAGGGTGTCATAAGGAGGAGGGAGAAAACTTATTCATCTTAGACTCTAAGGATAGAACAAGAAGCAATGGGCTTAAACTGCAGCAAGGGAGGTTTAGGTTGGACATTAGGAAAAAGTTCCTAACTGTCAGGCTGGTTAAACATTGGAATAAACTGCCTAGGGAGGTTATAGAATCTCCATCTCTGGAGATATTTAAGAGTAGGTTTGATAAATGTCTATCAGGGATGATCTAGACAGTATTTGGTCCTGCCATGAGGGCAGGGGACTGGACTCGATGACCTCTCGAGGTCCCTTCCAATCCAAGAGTCTATGAATCTATGAATCCACATGGATTGAACTAGCATTACTCATCAAAAATATTTCTGCTTTTATTTATTATTTTAAATATTTAAATATTTATAAGAGAAAGTTTAAAACATGATTAATCAAAGAAAGTTCTGTCATAATTAATCAAAGAAAGGTAACATCCTTTTGGCATTCCGATCAATGAGCCAATACCTGTAAAAAGCTATGAATTCCCTGGTAGATCAAACAATCCTCAGCACTCTTTAAATCATTAGAATAGGGAAATTTATATATGAGGAACAACATGAAGACAACTTCATTTTGCTAGTATTCTGTGAAGTTTAATAGTTGGGGGGGGGGGGTTCAGTATGAATAATAATCCAATCTTTAGGTGATTATCCAGCTGGAGATGAAAAAACTTCAATTTGCTTCATTTGCAAACCACTTGAGCAATACTTGTTCAAAACTTCATCTTGAACTTAGATGTTCCTGGGTTTGTTTTCTGCTTAGCAGAAAAAGGAGCACTTTCTAGCCCAAGCAATCATTCCTATCTCTAACTACATATTAGTCAGTTCTTTTTCTAGTAGGCCCCCTAGCACAAAGAGCTGTAATAAAACTCATTGCTGAATATGTTGACATAATGCTTGTAAATTATCAGTCATTAATCATTCTATTGCTGCATCTCACCTCTAGCATTTAAAGATGAGATGTGGGTTGATATAATAATATGATACTGTCTATATACTTGCCTGTTATCATTCCTCTGAAATCTGACATGTTTACAGTGGCTCTGTCCATGCATCCATACTAGTTGTCTGGCATTATTGTTAATAATAACATAGAATTTGAAACTTGAATGTACAAAACAACTTGAAAGAGGTTCATGAAACTTCCTTTGGGGTGAAGTCTATGTTAACATAAAGTCCAGCATTACTCACTGTTGGTTTTTTTATCATTTAATATTGTCCATAATAGATTAACACAAAATGCTATTAATTGTAAAACATGAATGAGCTGCTCAGAAATTGTGTTTCTCATATGGTGAAAACAAGCTGAACTGCACTAGTGAGAAGCAGCATTTTCATCCTTTTACACCAAGGAAAAGCCCCATTTTGCTGGGATGGGTTTACACAGATGTACTCACATGAACAATGATTATAGTCAAAGCCTAGACCACATACACTATAAACAGAGAGACCATTTTATAGACAATCTGTGAACTATTTCAAGGTCATGTATGCTTTTACATGAAGACCTTATCTCCCAGTGCACTCAGTTGGTTTGAGAATAAAGACAATAAACCATTCTTCATTAATCTTTCTTGTCCTTGAAAAGTGACCTCGTACAGGAAGATAGCCTGTCACCATTCAGAACATTAACCCCACTTAAATGAATCAGGTAAATCTCAAATGCAGAAACAGCCCTTGCCTCCACTCTCAACTTTCTGATGATTTTTTTTCTAGAGATAGTGATCACTGGATCCTTTACTGGATTCAGTTCTCATTTCTCTTGGGACAATTAGCTTTAATAAGAATTTAAGTTTTTAGGAGAAAAAATAGCACGCTCCATAATTACCTGCTGCCACCTTGCCTCAATGACAATCACAACTGGTCTGGCACATCTTCTTTGTTTTGCAACTCAGTGCAGTCCAATGGTTTTCAAGAGCCCTTTTTGTCAGTGAATCTGAAATTCTGATTCACAGAAGCATGTAGCTCTTTCTCTTCCTCCTCCTTCTTCTGCTTTTTTGCAGTGTGGGGATAATTGCTTGCCTCTGTTGATAACATTAGTGTTGTGTAGCAAACATAATCTATTTTCCCCAAATATACAGGGAGCTATAGCAAATGGTTTTACTATGGCTTTTTGGCACCAGTTAAGTTTACCCTCTGCCTTCTACTTCATCTCTGAAGTACAGCTACATTGTTTGCTATATTTTAGATGCTACTTTGATGTTGCTGGATGCCATCCCCAGAAGGACTTATGTTAGAAATGTCAGAGAGTTAATGACTGGAACTGATCATAAGCAGTTTCTGCTTCAAGGCTGAATCAGTTGTCAAACCTGTTCTGCTGCCCAGTTTTTACTTAATATGCTGCTTGATGCACAATGGCAATCAGTTTTTAAAATATTGTTAAACAAACAGCAGATGTAGGTTGAATTGCCGAAAGTAGAAAAATAAAGACTCAACCCCACACCTGTATTGATTTTTGCATAACATCTCTGCCAAAGTGGTAAACAAATACCATTAAAATATTTGTCTAAATTGGTTTATATATTCTTGTGGGAAATCATGTCAATTAATTTCATAAATGTGCAAAATATCACAGCACATTTCATAGGGCATATCATGCCTGTCCATGTTTTTTCTCCATCACAACCACCTGCTGCATAATTTGGAATTAAAAGAATAAAATATACTGATTTTAATCATGATTCCAAAGTAATGTCTTGTGACAAAACACTGTTAAGAAATTCAAAATAAAAATAAAATGGACAGCTTATACACAGTATCTAGTTTTTCTCATCTAGTTTTCAGGGAATAGAACAATAGAAATAATGGGAGTGGGCTAGAAAATGATTATTTATTTTTAAAAACTGACCTTGGAAGCATGTCTTTTATCATTAGTTTTATAAAATTACTCAGATCTAAACTGGAAACAGTACAGTTTGCTTTATGCATTCAGAAATGGGGAAAGGGAAAGAAAACATGAAATGCAAAAAGGAAGTTTATCTAAACTAATAACTGAAATCTAAAACTAGGACAGAATACAAAAGGATAGAATAATTTTCACACACAATTTTTGTCTTTGAATTATTTTGCAAACATTTTTAATCAAGATTTTGAATGTTTGAAAATTTTGACCACACTCTGTGGAAGGTAGAGCAATGAGGAGTGGTATTTCTGTCTAATAAAATCCTGCCCCAATTTGCAGGTGATGCAGAGGTCACAAGTTCCCCTGAGTTGTGAAGGCCAAGACCATAACAGGGTTCAAAAAAGAACTTGATAAATTCATGGAAGATAGGTCCATCAATGGCTATTAGCCAGGATGGGCAGGAATGGTGTCCCTAGCCTCTGTTTGTCAGAAGCTGGGAATGAGCAACATGGGATGGATCACTTGATGATTACCTGTTCTGTTCATTCCCTCTGGGGCACCTGGCACTGGCCACTGTCGGAAGACAGGATACTGGGCTAGATGGACCTTTGGTTTGAACAAGTAGGGCTGTTCTTATGAGTTAGGCTTTCTGCCACTTTGTAGAGCTGCCACAAGTTACAGATCTGCACAATTATGGAGTAAACTGGATTATTTTTACTCCAGTTTGTTGGATCTGTGCTCAGCATACTTGCTTAACTTGAGCTACATTCTAGCCACTTTTGCAGATCGAGCCCTCAGTCCTTAGTCAGAAAAAAACATTTACTTCAATGAGGATTTTGTCTGAGAAAGGACTTCAGGACTGAGCTCATACAAAGTAACAGACATGAGATGTCAGTAATATTATGTATACTTCTATTGCTCCACAAGGTGACTGAGCTGTAGCATGTAGTCTATATATAAACCTAGAAGATGCACCATAGCAGAACAATCCTTTCAGTGAGACTTTCTAATTAAAAGCTTCAGGCCACTATCACATTTGACAACAGATGATGTTTGCAAATAAAATTGTTACTCCACGTATGTAGTTGATTTTCCCTGCTTCTAGTATTATCTTAACAACCTCTATGTAGTGCCAGTTAATTAGTATTCCCATTCCAACAGACACTTCCAGACTCTCAGTGCTGAGAGTTTCTTATTAGCTGTTCTTGAAATAAGGAGAGATTGACACTGGTACAACAAAATATATTTGCTTTCAAGAACTTGCTATCATAAATGATGAGCTGAATATGCATCCTGCAGATAATGCAGTTACATGGTGGAAGGTTCCAGAATTATTACACAGCCTGATAGGCACTAAAGACAATTTGGAATATTAAGTGTGCATGTGTGTGTATATATATACACACTTACTATGCCATATATATATGACTGATGGATTCATGGCTTTCTTTTCTATTGTAAAGCAGTTCAAACATCCCGATCAGAGTATTCAGTCATTTCAATGATTCTCTGGAGACTGTCATGGTCAGCAGAATCAAAGAAAGGTTTACAATTAATGAAGCAGAACTATTCTGTGCTGTGGAACCTGATGAGTTCTTCCAGTAACTATTGTAGGGCAAAGATTTGATGTATAACTGATTAGTCTGGCATGCAATCTGCTTGCTCATGGTGATGTTTTGAGCAATGTGACAGAATATTTGCAACATTCCTGCCAGTGGAGCATAGTAGAGCAAAGCTCCTATGTTTGTTATATTCTTTTTTAATTCTTACAAATTTCAAAGAAACTAACCTTCACAGCATTACCAGTCATATGCTGTACTTTCATAGCTCTATACACTATTTATATCATGTACAGCACTGCTATGAAAGTGTCTGTAAAAATGGCATCATAATGTTCCATGTTTATTATTTCACTGATTAAGTACCAAAGTTGCACAGTGTCAAGTTAAAAATGTTTTTTTCTAACTGTTATCCCTGCAAACTTAATATGGGCGTTGAACCTCAGGCTGGGTTCCTTCTTTTTCATACATTACCAATAATAATGATTCTGCAGCCCCTTTGAACTGTCAGGAGATTGCCCAGGTGTAACTGAGGGCATAATTTGAAGATGATGAAGTTGTACAGGTTGAATTAAAGGTCTATTTTGGCCTACCACATCTATCTTATTAGTGAGCTGATGTCATGCCCTGTGGGTCTCAAACCCATGGCCATGGAGATTTTTATACTCCACTTCTGCACCCTGCAGTTCATAGACAGCAGCTGGGACTGAGGTCCATGAAGCCCAACTTGGGTACAAGCCCTGCCCCTAAGCTCTGATTTGAAAAGCTCCAAGGAGCTTGATTGGGCAAGAGACCCTATTTAAACTAGATGAGGAAACAGGAAACTATCTGTACAATGAGGATTCACTCTGCCATGGACTGCTGCTCTGGAGTTTACCTTTGACTTGGCCTGGTTCTTGGTAACTTTTTTCAGGGTAGCAGCCGTGTTAATCTGTATCCTCAAAAAGTAACTGACTCTTTGTCCCTGCATTCTGGTTTGTCTCTCAGTTGTGATGATCTGGAGTTCCAATTTGGCTTGATTCTGGTTAGCTCCTGGTCTGTCCCTGACAGTAATCTCTAGACCAGGCCCACAGCTATTAAGAAAATGTAAACAATATTGATATTTGATGGAAAATGTTGTCTTTTTTTGCAGCCTTTTCCCTTGTTTTTTAACTAGCTCTAATTATTGGTCAGAAGTGAAATGGAAAGATCCCAACAGGATTTTCAGAATTTAAGTTGAATTTTCAGGACTGGTAGGTAGAAAACCTGGGCAAAATTTCTGATGGTGTAACTCCGTGGGAGACGATGGGATTACGCTACCAGAAAATGTAGGTCTTCATCTTGTTACATCTAAATGGAGGAAATCAGATATACAGTCAGTAAGAAACAATAAACACAGAATCCCACAATGTCATTTTTATGATAGAACTAACCTTTACATTTGTGTTGGTGGGAACATAGCATGGTTATTGTTAGGAAATTTTTGCAAAGCATATTATGGAGTCCCTTTAAAATTGATATCTTTCTATTGTCTGTACAGGTTTGGTTCACTCACTAACCCATGCACTGTTAATGGACACATGGTCCACTGTGACATCATTAACCTAGCACTTGATATAAGGTGCCGACTCCAGGGGTGCTACAGGGATAGAGCACCCATAGGGAAAAAAATGGTGGGTGCTTAGCACCCACCGGCAGCCCCCCTATTAATACCTGCTGGTGGCCTTGCCAATCAGCACCTCCCCCTTCTCCTCCCCCCTCCCAGCTGTTCTTCGGCATACAGGAGGTGCTTGGGGAGAGGGGCAAGGGTGGGATGTGCTTGGGGGCAGGAAGTGGTGGAGCCATGGGGGAAGGAGTGGAGTGGGGGCAGGACCTGAGGTAGAGCCAGGCGGAGCATCCCCCAGCTCATTCGAAAGTCGGTGCCTATGTGAAGAACCATTCCATCCTACACTTCCTCTACCTGGAAAATATTAGCTTTTTTATTCAACTTGTTAAATAACTGCTGCTTTGAATTATCTACAAAATATTAATCTTGTTTGCATTTCACCATTTATCTTGACAGTTATTGAACAATACTGTCAATTATCCAACATAAAGTTGCAATCAGTGGCGCATCAGGGATTAAAATGCTAGCAAACAAGACCCTTTGGGATAGCTTTGTAAAGCATAGTGACTCTTTATCCTTCACTTGTAAGTCTCAGAATGAAGAAAGAACCTGTGTGAACAATAATATTTTTAATGCGTTCCAACCCCTCTTGAAATCCTCTGATACTTCTATTTCCCACCTGCCTCCTCCATACAAATACAACAATTTTATGTTTGCCAAGCTTAAATTTGGGCAACAAAAATTCAGATGGCTGAACCAAAAAATCCTAAAAATAATTGAGGTAGATTTGAACAGAAGCTGCCTTAAAAAGAAAATCAAATTGACAAAACAAAAAAAGTCACATCGAATCAACTGAAATATTTCATTTCTACCTGAATATTTAGAAGGAAGGGAGAGGGAAGGTCATTTAGTTTTGAGTTGACCAAAATGTTTTGGTCAATTCCTACCAATTTTTTCCTTAATTTTCTTATTGTGATTCAGTCATTTTTGGGTATTCACCCTTTTGGGGACTTTTTTTTTTTACATTGGCCAAACTCAAAACATAATGTCATTTCAAAACAAATGTTTCACAATTTTAAAAATAAAAGCTTTTGAAATGAAAAGTCAAAATAAGACATTTCAAAATAGTTGAAAGGAAATTTTCTGATTTTTTTTTTTTTTTTGGCTACAACTATTTGAATTTGACCAAGATATTGTTTTCAACAAAAATACTATTAATCAAAACATTTTCATTCATTTCCAGCTTACACTAGAGTTCACTCCAATCAACAGTGAACACTATTTTGGACAGTAGTTCTTTTGTTCAAAACAGCCATAAATTAGAATATTAATGTGTTAATTAGAGGGGGAAATGGGTTCTAACTGCCATAGCAGCTGTTGTGGTATTGCTGGTTCTGATATGACTTAGTTTGTGTCTTTGTTCTTGCTTCTGGTTGTAGGCTACATGTGAGCAAGCTCTGTTTTGTTCCCATAGCTTCACATCTATTTTTCCCCATCCTGTGTGACACACACTCACCAATGGAAGAAGAGGAACTAGTGCAACTTCTTTCCTCCTCCACTACAAGTAGCAGAGAATTAAACTAAACTGTTTAAGCACCGTTAAGGGATACATTAGGGAGATGAGCTGAAGGATAGGACACTGGAGACTGGGCCGACTTAGTTTCTGGGGCCATGAGCAGCTGCTGTTCTGAGGATAGTCTGGATGCTTGCAAAACATAGGCAGATTATGCTTTATTCTAGAAAAGGTTTAGTATTAATTTTAAATAGTCCAAAGGTATTCACTGGTACTTTAGCAGGAAACTGTCCTTCTGAATTATTAGTAAAGGATTTTACAATAGCAATTAGATTTATTTAATTAGATTTGCTTCATATTTGGAAACATAAATGAGATACATTTTTAATTTAATTCAGAGACTTAGAAAGCACACAAAAACAAAGGCCATAGCAAAGTCTTTATTAAAATGGGTGAAACACAATATCCTGAGACTTATTGTGGAGAAATCCTTCAAAAAAATCAGTTTTTCTACTAAAAACTTTACAGCTGTGTAATTCAATACAATTAATTCTGGAAATATTTTCCTTACTGAACATCAGACTTAAATGAACTGTGATATCAAGTATTTTGCTTGCTAATTATTTGAAATTATTTGGGCTGTTACAAAAATCTGCTTCCATCCCTCTCTGTCTGGTCTATGTGAGACAGCCCTTCCATCTACAGAGTCCCACTGAATTCAATGGGGCTCTGGATGAGTAAGTGCAAGAGTCAGCCCATATTGGTCACATTGTAAGATAAGACTATAATGTGAACGTACATTACTGTAAATACATTTACTTCAACTGATTTTTGCCTTTTTTATACTCACTTTTGCAATTGACCTAATGAAACAATTACTATGAGGAATGCTCACTAAAAGAGAAAATTTTAAGCAATAGTTGCAGAAAGTTTCTAAAAGTGAATTTTGAATTTATAATCACAAGTATTTGCACCACAAATTCAATTTTAAGATTTATTGTCACCAATCTTGAAAGAGTACATAACCTATGTTTTTAAACAAAAACAGCTACAGAATAAATTATTCATGGAAATGACTTGGTCAATAATATTGAATAAAGGATGTGTTTAAAGGCCAGCAGGATTGCCAGCCCCATTCATTCAGTTCCGCCCCACAAAGCCTGTATAGGGCGTTGGACTTAAGAGGAAGAAAGCCCAGCCGTTTGGGCTTGGCTGGGGAGGAGAGCTGATGATCTGCTCGTATATGGGACAAGAAGCTTGGCTTGGTCTGGGAACTGTCTGAAGTCTATGGCCTACTAGAGGCCCTTGATAGGAGGGCATACCTGGCCTGGATTTTCCAATGTATTTGAGCCCAAGAGCCAGCAATTAGTCAGTAAAACAGGCTGCTGCTGTTGGACCTGCCTGCAAGGAAGGTGGCTAAAGGCTAAATTCAACTGGGTTGAAGATTCTTTGATTTTGGTTCTGGTTTTGGACTTGGATTAAGGAGCTTTGTTACCCTGGAAGGGGTGAGAATATACCTGACCTGGTTCAAGCACCAAATCGTCACCCCAGACCACGGGAGCGCTGTGGAAAAGAGTGAGATGGTGAGATTGTCATGCCACGTTTAGCCATCAGGTTGCTCCAAGATGGGGAGTCCAGTACAGAATACTGTAATGCTGCCTACAGTGACTCAAGAGTGTGAGTACCAACCTCAGGGCAGACTTTTGGGGAACCAGGGCACAAAACCCAAATTTGTTGTGAGTTCCATAGTTAAATTCACCAACCAATCATGAAGTGTAAGTTCCTCAGGAACTATAACAGCGTTAACATGGAATCACAGATTGGAGTAGCCCAAAGTAACCATCTATCTCACCACCCAGGTGAGCATACAGTTATGATCAATGGTTCCTTACCTCAAGAATCAAAGCAACATTTAGGTTTCTTCCAGTCCCAAGGACCAGTTCCTTACCCCAGGTCAGTTGCACGTTACATCTCACACCAAAGACAATGCTTGTAGCCAATCCTATAATAAACTATATAAAGATTTATTAAATAGAAAAAGGAAACCAGAGTTATTGACAAGATTAAAGCATGTAAACATAGATATGTGTGTGGAACTTATTTGTATATTCAAATGTAATTAAACTTTCTATGACCAGCAAGCTTTATATGTCCTTTAGGGCTAAACCAGCCTAAGCAGCTGTGAATCTCTCGCTTATGCCTAGAAACTCTTTCCTCCCACCCGAATTGAAGCAGCAGAGAGACAGCAAATTCCTTTTGTTTCATATTTTTATTCCCCTCCTGCCATATGATCTGAGTTGCAAACTCAGCTGATGGGAGGAGTTTACTTCCATGACTCATATTCACAGAGAGGAGAGTAGGACAATGAAAGTCTTTTGTCCTCTTGATGATACATAGGGAAATTCTAGTTGCAATGTCCCACAATAATCCTTCTGGTATTGATGGACCTTTCCTATTGGGAAGGGTGTAACATCTTCTGTGGAAGATCAGCCCTTCACACTAATTAATTTATCTCTCCTGTCGGGATTTACAGTCACAGAGGCTCACAGTACAGCTGCTCAAATATTTCCTTGCAATGTGGGAACCAGATGTTATAAGCAAGATTAATGCATGCAGCAACTCTCAAACACTCAAAGTCTAAACACTGAACACATTCTTGTCATTTTAATTCCTGTTTTAATAATACTAACACACAGGTGCTCAGACTGATTCTGGATGTATATTTGTCAGTGATCAATTGAAACATGAGAACCTTGGCCTGAGCTTCACCTGGTCTGCCGCCAGTGTCTCAAATATACTTGAGAAGTTCCATCTTGAATTATAGAGAAAGGAACTATAATCAGAGCAACAAACAATCTAAGGGGTTGATGTTAGTGTTAATATGCATATGGTTTAGTTTCCAGGTGGTCTCTAAACCAGAAGCCATCTATTTTCCACTTCTATTTTGACTATAACTGAAAACGTATGTGAACTATTTTCATGATATTCCAGCCCAACCAATGTGTTTGTAATCTTGTGAGAAGAACTTAGAGGAACTGTACTATTTTGGAGGCTAAAAATTCCTGAAACCAGTTAATCTCTATGTTATGGAATCTTGAAACCAAACTCTAGCCCTGATTCCAAACTCTAATGTATGTTTTCTGTCTCATTACTACTATTTATATCCACTTAGACAATAACAATATTGCACCTTAATTCTGATCTTGTTTATAATTGTGACAACATGGCAATTGCCTGCAATATCTTACACAAACCTTACTGAATTAAACATACGTATTTTAGGAGTTCATTGTATTGCAAATGCAAATGTTTATGTAGTGTTGTATGCAGGTCTGGGGAGGAGACCTTATTAATGTAAACCCTAAGAACATAAGAATGGCCAAACTGAGTTAGAACAATGGTCCATTTAGCAGGGTGGTTATCAATTTGTAATCACGAGGAAACCCCTTGGTGGGTCTGAAGGATTGTTCAGTTGCCAGAGTCCTTGTTGGAGTTGGGGTGCTATTTGCTAAGCTTATTAGCATGCATGTAGGTTCATTTATTGCTTTTAATATGTTCTCTTTAAATGCTTCTACCTTAAGAATAAATGTGCTTGCTTAGAAAGAGCTGTGTGGTAACTTAACTGCGAGCAATTATACTGTTTAGAGCCTCTGCAGAAGGGAGGCAAAATAGGCCTGCTGAGGCAGTCTGACTTGTTGGGACTTCACAGCATAGGCAGGGAATTGTGCAGCCTGGAAATATCCCAATCCAGAGGGGAAGAGCCCTGGGTCTCTGCCCAAGAGAGGTGAAGGCCAGCAGAGCTAGAAGCCTAAAAGTAGTTTCTGTGCTGGACCCAGAGGGGATACAGGTGCAATTGTCCTGAGCTGTAACAATAATGGTGTAAATCAGGAACAGAGCTGGTTTAACAACATTCACCAAATGCAGAATTTGTTGACAATTGGGTTATTTTTTATTTTGTGAAGTGCTTACAAATCAGTCCTGTTATTTGTTACAGCTGGTCAAAACAGTTTTCCACCAGGAAATGCTGTTTTCACAAAATCAAAATTATTTTATATTTTTAAATATGGTAGAAAATTCAAAATGTTTCATTTTGATATGTAAACACATTTTGACTTACAAGAAATATATTTTTTTAATTTCATATCTCAAAAATATTCCAAAAATCTATCTGTCCCAATTTGGGACTTTTTTTGCTTTTAATCTCAGAATTTTTCCTGGGACAGAATTTATGTTCTGACCAGCTCTATTTGTGAAGGTATCAGTATTTAAAAAATATTCAGACTATGTCACAAGTGAGAAAATGCCAATGTAGACTGCTATTTGCCAATAAAAACAGGTCACCTGAATATTACACGTCTTATATATTTATAGGACTGAATCATGAAGCTCTTTTTAAGCTTTTCAGATTTGCAAATTGCTAATGTGTTCAAATATGGTTGAATCAAAACTCTAGTATCTTCAATGACCTGATCCAAAGCCCAGTGAAGTCAATGGAAAGTGTCCCATTCACTTCATCAGATTTTAGATCAGTCCCACAATGTTGGTTGACCCCCAATAAAAAAATATTTGAGCAGATATAATCAAGAATAATTCCATTTAAATCAGTGGAACTATGAGTGTAAAAAACACTGTAAGTTAGATCTGAATCAGGCCCCGTTTACTGCAACTTGAAGACTATTTGATTCTGTCTCTCTCAGGAGGGTCATAGTATATAAAAATCAGATATGATCTTTCTGGATGGTAGCTAATTTGAATATGCTCAATTCATTTGAAGACTTCTCTCAAAGGAAATGCTACAGTGTGTGCAAATTCTGAAGAAACATTTTTGTTTCACAAGCAATTAAAGAATACAACAGACTACAACAGTTCAGATAATTGATTATCCTCCTTTTGAATAGAGAGGTATAAAAAGAAATTGGGATAGTTCCTGAAAAAACTGAGATGGTTAGGCTGCATCCAAATTCAAAGAGAACGGTGCAAGTTCCCCATTATGTTTATTGATAAATGTGAAAAATGGTATTTGGGGGTAATAGTTAAACTAATACTGTACTTATTCAACATACTTTAAATACTTGATGCAAACAGCAATCTATACAATTATTTGTGTTATTTTTTCACTTATTTTAATCAATGCAGAATAACAGTCATTTGTAGGCTCCTTTCATGCTACAGTAATGAATTTAAAAAAAAGAGTAACCTCTGTGATGGGTTGGATCACAGAACCCCCCTTGTGAGCTGCCAACTGATGTGCCAAAACTAAATCTGCCCATGCTTTCCTACCCCTTCAGCTTAGTACTTCAGTGCCCTGCCTGGTTTGAGCCAAACTTGCTAGCCTGCTGCAAACCCAGACCCAGGTCTGAATCACGTTCCAACAGCTGTAGGCTTACCTGAAAGCAGCTAACAGTGGTGTTTTTGTCTTTTGACTTAGATGCCCAACTCCCAATGAGGTCTAAACCCAAATAAATCCGTTTTATCCTGTATAAAGCTTATGCAGGGTAAACTCATAAATTGTCCGCCCTCAATAACACTGATAGAGAGATATGCACAGCTGTTTGCCCACCCAACACATACTCTAAGTTAATTAATAAATAAAAAGTGATTTTATTAAATACAGAAAGTAGGATTTAAGTGGTTCCAAGTAGTAACAAACAGAACAAAGTAAGTCACCAATAAAATAAAATAAAACACGCAAATCTATGTCTAATCAAACTGAATACAGATAAGATCCTCACCTGTTCCAGAATGCTTCCTTTTACAGACTAATCTCCTGTTAGTCTGGGTCCAGCAATCACTCACACCCCTTGCAGTCACTGTCTTTTGTTCCAGTTTTTTTCAGGTATCTTTGGGAGTGGAGAGGCTCTCTCTTTAGGCAGCCGAAGACCCAAATGTCCAGCACTATCATCCCTGGACTAAATTCCATTTCACTATTAGTTAGTTTCTAAATTCCAGCCATATAAACTCACCCTGGGATCTGAAAGCCAAACTGCAGCTAAGATGCTACAAATACTTGTGCATGAAATTAGCTTTAGACTCACACATTGCTAAGAAGGAGTACAAAAGAATAGCACAAACATAGGGACAAAATCAGAAAGATTAAGGCACAAAATGAGTTACACCTAGCAAGGGACATAAAAGGCAATAAGAAGATGGTCTATAAATACATTAGGAGGAAGAGCTAATAGGAAAGTTTAGGCCCGCTACTTAGTGAGGAAGGAGAGCTAATAGCAGATGACATTGTTTTGGGTTCAATTTAATGTAATAGAAGATGTCAAATAGCTAGGCTCAATCATCTTTCATTAATACAAATATTAATCAGATTAATAAAGCATAATACAGATGGCAGGTTCAATAAGATGCCAACCCATCTGGAACAGAGAAGTACAACTGGTCAGATTGTCTCAAGATTGTGTGCTTATCCCTCCTGTATTTATACCTGACTCAAAGTTTCACAATTTTTATCTGTATTACCTCAAATGTCACACTCATTTTTAATGTATTCTTTTGATATCAGCCACCAAGATACCATTAATCGCCTTTACCTGGTAGATGGAGAATATTTTTAACATAAAATACATCTTAAATTCAGACAAGTTTACTCAGAACCTGCACATGAACAGAGAATGCAAAAGTTTCTTATCTTATTTTGAACATAGCACTCCAGAAGTCATGATAAGAAAATAAGAACCGCCATACTGGGTCAGACCAAAGGTCCATCTAGCCCAGTATCCTGTCTTCCAACAGTGGCCAATGCCAGGTGCCCCAGAGGGAATGAACAGAACAGATAATCATCAAGTGATACATTCCCTGTCATTCATTCCCAGCTTTTGGCAAACAGAGGCTAGGGACATCATCCCTGCGCATCCGGGCAAATAGCCATTGATGGACCTAACCTCCATGAATTTATCTAGTTCTTTTTTTAATCCTGTTATAGTCTTGGCCTTCACAACATCCTCTGGCAAAGAGTTCCACAGGTTGACTGTGTTATATGAAGAAATGCTTCCTTTTGTTTGTTTTAAACCTGCTGCTTATTAATTTCATTTGGTGACCCCTAGTTCTTGTGCTATGAGAAGGAGTAAATAGCACTTCCTCATTTACTTTTGCCAACCAGTCATGATTTTATAGACCTCAATCATATCCCCCCTTAGCTGTCTCTTTTCCAAGCTGAAAACTTCCAGTTTTATTAATCTTTCCTCATATGGAAGCCATTCCATACCCCTAATCATTTTTGTTGTCCTTTTCTGAACCTCTTCCAATTCCAGTATATATTTTTTGAGATGGAGCGACCACATCTACATGCAGTATTCAAAATGTGGATGTACCATCGATTTATATAGAGGCAATATGATATTTTTATTACATCTTTATTATATCTATATTATATCTTATTATCTATCTCTTTCTTAATGATTCCTAGCGTTCTGTTCACTTTTGTGACTGCTACTGCACATTGAATGGATGTTTTCAGAGAACTATCCACAATGACTCTAAGAACTCTTTCTTGAGTAGTAACAGCTAATTTAGACCCCCTCATTTTATATGTATAGCTGGGATTATGTTTTCCAATTTGCATTATTCCGCATTTATCAACATTGAATTTCATCTGCCATTTTGTTGACCAGTCACCCGGTTTTGAGAGATCGTTTTCTAGCTTTTCACAGTCTGCTTGGGACTTAACTATTTTGAGTAGTTTTGTATCATCTGGAAATTTTGCCACCTCACTGTTTACCCCCTTTTCCAGATCATTTATGAATGTGTTGAATAAGACTGGTCCCAGTACAAACCCCTGGGGGACACCACTATTTACCTCTCTCCAATCTGAAAACTGACCATTTATTCCTATCCTTTGTTTCCTGCCTTTTAACCAGTTACCAATCCATGAGAGGACCTTCTCTCTTACCCATGACCCTCTTACTTTGCTTAAGAGCCTTTGGTGAGGGACCTTGTCAAAGGCTTTCTGAAAATATAAGTATACTATATCCACTAGATTCCCCTCAAAGAATTATAGTAGATTGGTAATGATTTCCCTTTACAAAAACCATGTTGATTCTTTTCCAACAAATTATGTTCATCTATGTATCTGGCAGTTTTGTTCTTGACTATAATTTCAAAGAGTTTGCCCGGTACTGAAGTCAGGTTTACTAGTCTCTAATTGCTGGGATCATCTCTGGATCCCCTTTTAAAAATTGGTGTCACATTAGCTATCCTCCAGGCATTTGGTACAGAAGCTGATTTAAATGATAGGTTACAAACTACGGTTAGTAGTTCTGCAGTGTCACATTTGAGTTCCTTCAGAACTCTTGGGTGAATACCAACTGGTCCTGGTGACTTATTACTGTTTAGTTTATCAATTTCTTCCAAATCCTCCTTTAATGATACCTCAATCTGGGGGCAGTTCCTCAGATTTTCCACCTAAAAGGAATGGCTCAGGTTTGGGAATCTCCCTCACATCCTCAGCCATGAAGACTGATGCAAAGAATTCATTTAGTGTTTCTGCAATGGCTTTATCATTCTTGAGTGCTCCTTTAGCATCTCGATCATCGAGTGACCCCACTGTTTGTTTAGCAGGCATCCTGCTTCTGATATACTTTAAAAAATTGCTATTACTTTTTGAGTCTTTGGCTAGCTGTTCTTAGAATTCTTTTTTGGCCTTCATAATTATATTTTTATACTTCACTTGCCAGGGTTTATGCTTGTTTCTATTTTCCTCACTAGGATTTAACTTCCACTTTTTAAAGGATGCCTTTTTGATTTTCACTCCTTTTTTTACTTTGTTGTTTAGCCATGGTGGCACTTTTTTTTTGTTCTCTTACTATGATTTTTAATTTGGTGTGTACATTTAAGTTGAGCCTCTATTACAGTGTTTTAAAAAAGTTTCCATGCAGCGTGCAGGGATTTCACTTTTGGTGCTGTGTCTTTTAATTTCTGTTTAACTAACCTCCATCTTTTTGTGTAGTTCCCCTTTCTGAAATTTAATTCTACAGTGTTGGGCTGCGGTGGTCTTTTCCCCACCACAGAAAAGCTACATTTTATTATATTATGATTTTCCCAGTCATTGCAAACCCAGCTATTTATGTTTCTAATCAAATCCTCCATAACTATTACCTGTCTCTTCCTAATAACTGGAGTTCCCTCCCCTGGAGAGGTATCCTCAGTGCAAGAGGATACCACAATATCATCTGGAAGGATGGTCCCAACTATGGGATCATTTCCCTCTGCTCCAGTTGGATGGTTCTCCTTCCCTGAAACATTTCAGAGTAGCAGCTGTGTTAGTCTGTATCCGCAAAAAGAACAGGAGTACTTGTGGCACCTTAGAGACTAACAGATTTATTAGAGCATAAGCTTTCGTGGACTACAGCCCACTGCTTCGGATGCATATAGAGTGGAATAAATATTGAGGAGATATATATACACACATACAGAGAGCATAAACAGGTGGGAGTAGTCTTACCAACTCTGAGAGGCCAATTAAGTAAGAGAAAAAAAACTTGGCCTCTCAGAGTTGGTAAGACAACTCCCACCTGTTTATGCTCTCTGTATGTGTGTATATATATCTCCTCAATATTTATTCCACTCTATATGCATCCGAAGCAGTGGGCTGTAGTCCACGAAAGCTTATGCTCTAATAAATCTGTTAGTCTCTAAGGTGCCACAAGTACTCCTGTTCTTTTTGCGGATACAGACTAACACAGCTGCTACTCTGAAATGTTTCAGGGAAGGAGAACCATCCAACTGGAGCAGAGGGAAATGATCCCATAGTTGGGACCATCCTTCCAGATGATATTGTGGTATCCTC